>NC_053135.1:11900256-11980256 GCF_010015445.1 Perca fluviatilis
CAGGTTAAGAGTGGTCCAGCATGAAATCTGTTAGCAGCAATGATGAGTATCAACATTGTTTTCAGGCCAGGAGTTGCCACGTCAGCGCCCACCTAATGGAGAGGTGCTGCACAAATTGACGGACAAACATGGCAGAGGTTGAGAAAGTCAGCGTACAGGTGTGTGTGAGCCAGAAGGAGCAGGGGGGTTTTCTGCTGATTGCCAATTTAATGTCCAGTTTTGCTGAGCTCTGCTGTTCCACACCAGATAGGTTTGGCCGTGAGCTTACCTTTGGCTAACGACTCTCACTAGTGGGGTTCCTTCCCATCAACGTATTTTTATACACATTTTTAAGTATCGCATTAAAACTTAAAACTTGTTGATGGAAACGGCAGAATTCGGAAAAAGCTTGAGGTGGCTTTTGCCTTTTCCGAAAAAGAGTTAATGCGCAAAATGGGAGATGGAAACTAGGGCTGCTCGATTATGGAAAAAAACATAATCACGATTATTTCGGTCAATATTGAAATCACGATAATTTGACACGATTACTCGTTAACTTCTGGAAAGATGTTGCAATTATTGAACTTAAAAAAACTGTGGAAAAAGTTAAATAAATCAACAGTAAAAAAAACACATCTGTGAAATTTGCCTTAATACTTTTCCTATTTAAACTTTATTTTTTCATTCAGAACACAAGAGAAAATAAGAGTTTACTTGCAAAACGTAATGAGCTAAACAATTGTTTTTCTCGATTATTCTGTTTTTGTGATCGTTGGGAGCCAGAAATCATAATCACGATTACATTTTGATTAATTGCACAGCCCTAATGGAAACAGCTTTGCCGAATAAATTGTGATGTAGCGAACATGTAACTCACCTGACTTTAGTCCCGGTATCCATCGGATGGGGAAATGGGTCACATCCAGTGTGCACTTGTGGCCCAAGGTGCGTGGTGGAGTTGCGGTGCGCTGTAGCCTGCGCCTCAGCCACGTTGGGTATATTGCCGAATTGGTTCAACAGCTTAAATAGTATGGCCCTTCACACCGCGTATACACAGAGGTGAACGGGTGTCTTCCTGACACCAAATGTCTCTGCCCTAACCCTGTATCTGCAAGGGTGGCCAACTTGTACAATGCTACCTCTCTCCATTTAGCCGAAGAACTCTTTGATTTGGCAAGCCGGTTGGCAATCTACAACCATGCGTAACGTCAACTTGTGACGAAACTACTCTTTGCGTAGTCCAGTTTATTTGCTGTAAATGATAGAAGGGCTTCTAATTCGCATTTTCTTTTCTCGCATTTTTTTCTTCTGTTTTGCGACATTTTAAAAGGTTGCTTAAAATTTGCTTGACAATTAGATGGAAACATGTTTCCCTTATTGCTACGGATAATGGAGAAAATCGGCCTGGTTGACAGGGCCAATGTAATTGAGGTGATTTCTTTGTGTGTGTGTGTGCACATCTGTTTTGGATGTATTTACTTGTGTGTGCCAGTAATGTTTTAGGGAGAAGGCTTTCACCAGAGAGGATAATAACCATGTCCACAAGTGACAGACTACATACCTTTTCATTATTTTGCCTTCTGAGGTATTCAGCCTGCTTCTTTCCTCTCAATTAGACATCAATGGACACTGACTCTAAGCAATAGCTGTTATGAGTACCTCTCTCTCTCTCTCTCTCTCTCTCTCTCTCTCTCTCTCTCTTATCTTTTTTCTCTCTTTTTTTTTTTTTTTTTTTTCTTTTTTCTCTCTCTCTCTCCTCTAACTGCTGACAGGTAACACCTGTCCTGCCCACTATGGCCAGATGGACAATGCCCTAGTGCACCTGCCCCTCTTGGTGGCCCTGCCTGCTTTGAGCCAAGCCTCAGTGCTGGCACCTGAACATGAACACACACAGTTGGAGTTGCAAGTCTGGCATATACAGTAGCATTTGAAAGCAAATACAAGAAATCAAGGGCGTGGGTTTCCTTTAAGAAATGGAAAAGAAACCGTAAAGGCTGGGGTTGTTCAACTAGAGGGAAAAGTATATTCGCCTAGGAAAGAACACATCATTGGTAATGCATGTTGCACACTGAACATTACATTTAGTTTTACCGAGACTATGGTAGTCCGGAAAGATGGACAGTGTTTAATTTACGATATCATGTTGCCTTTGCAGTTTAAACCACACAAATTCAGAAGACGTTTTAAAGCTTAGAATATAGTTTTACAAAAAAATCAATTTTAAAAAGCACCGTCCTTCACTACCTGTCAAATATTTTGGAAAGTATGACTTGGGAAATATGCCTATTTGATTTCTTGCCGAGAATTAGATGTAAAGATCAATACCACTCACCATGTGTGCTATGTTGTTAATGTGAAGAACATTTTAATAAATCAGCTTTTGAGGTGCTGGTAGGCAGATTTCTTTACCTTCGGACAGAGCCCCCTGTTTCCAGTCTTTATGCTAAGCTAAGCTAATCAGCTGCTGGCTGTAGCTTCATATTTAGCAGACTGCCTATTATATGAGAGTGGTATTGATCCTCTCATCTAACCTGCCCAGGAAGCAAGTAAACTATTAATTTAAGTAGTGACTTTAGACGTTCTTTACGAGTTCCACCAATCAGATGGTTAGGCCTGTATGTTGCCTGAAATGCAAAAGCCAGGGCAGATAAACTTACACACTCACCACTACTCTTTGTTGTGAGTGTATGATAACAGCTGAAGGCGACCACAAGCCTCTTTCCCCTAGATTGTGACAGCTGGACAGTAAAAGTCATTTTAGTAAGTCACTCAAACTGTAGGTGTGTGTGTGTGTCCGTGTCTGTGTGTGTGGTGGCGCAGTCCGAAAACGTCCCCACAAAGACAGTTGGTGAGCACAAACCGCAGCGGTTAAACAAAAATGAGAACTTTGCAGGAGTCGTTCCAATATCCCCGCCCGAGAGGCCGGGCCGAGTAAAGACAGAAACACCTGTGTTTACTGCGGCTTCAAATAGAGAGGGAGGGAGACTGAGATAAAGAGAGACAACAATATTACAGAGAGACAAACTTGGCACCCAACAGGCAGAAAGCTGGTCACACAAACTCTCCACTCCCCCCCCCCCATCCTCCATCCTCCTCCACTCTGCGTTTGAGTCGGCAATCCCATCGCCCCTCTCTCTGCCGAGCCTTTTGATACCCCTTCCCTTTTCTGGCTGGATGCGGCAGGGTCTATATATGTGATGTGATGTGATGTGACCTGATGTGGTGCCTATCTTTATCTACGCCCGAGCTGCACCGTCGGGCCCTATCACACATCTGAAACTAAGGCTTTAGGGGTGTTTATCTCGGAGCTCCTTGTCAGTTGTCTTGGATATGTGACCAAATGGGGCATTTATTTAAATGAAAACATTTCCGTTTGCTAAATTACTTCATTAACTTCCTTATTTTTTCAGCCTCAGCCTCAGGAAGGTGTCGTTTTTTTTCCCGGAGCAGAAGAGGTGGGCAGTCTTGTGCCTGCTCTCACATTTCCTCAGTAGCTTTCTCTAGTTTCATCTATTTGCTTAATGTTTTTTATTTTTATTTTTGTGAGTCCTCAGTGCTATGTGAATGGACCAGGGACGTCGTTAGGCCTATTTTAGGGGGGCTGAAGCTACCCCAAAATGTTCCTAAGCCCCCCTAAATAATAATAAGAACAACAATAACAATTCGATTCATCCTCATTGATATTTAGACACAACAAATTATATATATATATATATATATATATATATATATATAGCTACAAAAAAATAGCTGAAAAGTCAGAAGTTAGACATAAGTAGAGAGTCGTTGTGCTATCAAGATGATGCACCGCACCGTCTCGTTGCATTGGTGTGAACTGGCAGCTTTCAGAGCGTTGTGAGTAACTGGAGGATTCATCTCGTCTCATCGCTACTCTTTGGTCTGAACTTGCTACACACACACACCGATACACACGCTAATGGTGAAAGGAAGATTGATTACACGTAGTGATACAGAGTGAAATTGTAAGTTGTTTTTAATGACCTGCTTACCTTTTTAGCTATGTTTTCTTGAGGTAAAGGAAAGGGGATATTTTGGTTTGCTATGGAAAACTATAAGTCTAGCTAGAGCGAACGAGGGAAATACAAGCAGACATGAAAATCACTCACCTTTCTGCGAAATTCGCCGTTTTGAAACCAAAATAGGTGACCTACGTGAATCGTGTAGATTCGATGAGAAAATGTTTAAGGGGGGAGGGTGTATAAGTATTCGGGCCTGGTGCCCGATTTCTGCCGTATGACTATTTTAGAAAAATAAATAAATTAAAAAGTCGACATGGGATTTGTTTTAATGCGCTGGATTTAACCATACTGTCTATGGATTTAACCAATCATCGAACTTCCGCCAACCAATGAAACGAGTTCTAGCCAATCAGATGCAAAGTAGGGCGGGTCTTTGCCGAAATGTTAGAGTGCGGTGCCGGTGTGATCTCCGTGGTAACGCGGCTAAAAACAAATGTAGGCAAAGTTTATCAAACTTGTAGATACAGGCAGCTTTAGTTGAGAAAGTAGTTAAAAACAAATGGCGCTGGGCATGAATGGAGGACAAGAAGAAAAGGGTGGAGATGGGAAGCCGTTTAGCACTTTGTGCCTCAAATTGAGGGAGCCGGGTGCTTCTGCAGCACATGTTTTGGACAGCAGCAGCGGTAAGACAGGGCTTGCTAGTCATTAGATGCTGGTCAGTGGTCACAAAGCTTCGGTCCGTGCACTCTGTCGTACGAGTAAGTTACCGGCAACGACCGCTACCGTTAAGACTGCGACTTCGCCTTTACTGACCGACCGTGATACAAACAATATGTGTGTGCACGTTCATAGCGGAACATGATTTGTAAAAGTCAATCTGAAGCCCAAACTGCCTTGACAAAGCTGTCTGTTTGGAATCAGCATGGCAGGTATTTAAACATAGCGGCCTTGTCCCAGAGTTTAGACGTCTAGCTATATGAAAAGATAAACAATTTGACATTTTTAATAAATGTAAATAAAGCAGCTAATATCAACATGGACAAAATCATGAATGTACTAATTCGCTTTTTTGATGATGACCTGGCCAAAGTAGTAAATTTTAGTTTTCACAATGATTCATTGTAGGATTATGATATTATTGCAATATGTAAATCCACATTGACTCTTAATTTAACATATGGTTGGAAAAAGTAAAAATTGATCCAAAACTTTTTAGTCTTTAAAAATTATGACTTTTATTATTGTGTAATGTCAGAAGGAATTTAACTGTTTTGCCAGTCAAATTAACTTGAATGAGTGCATATTGAAATATTACACTGTGCATCTCAAAATGCATCAGGTTGATGCTTTAAAATCTGGAATATTTAAAATTTTCTTCCGGGGGAGCATGGCCCCGGACCTCCCTAGAGGGGTAATATCCTTCTCACCTTTTTCACCCCTGACCCATTTTCATGCCTGTACAAGAAATGGTTAACTTAGCAAGCTAATCACAACTCTTTATTCATTGCCAATAATATAACCTATCTCTATAGTAGGCATATTCTAAAACAATATCAATCCCCATAGAATGTTGTTGTCACTGAAAACTAAATGTCATAGGGTCCCTGTTAATGCTATTGTACCGTTGTATCCTTCAATTCATTGAGCAGATGAGATGGATATTGGAAGATATTTCAGCAGAGAGAAAGAGAAGCAGGAGATTGGCAGGGCAGTTGATTCTGATTGAGGTCAGTAGTGGTCTATAGGTCTAAGGATTGTTGGGTTTTCTTCTAACAATAAGCATTTGTTGGCAGGTCTAGGTACTATGCATAGCCTAAACTAAATTATTTCATTATATTTATTATATATGCTAGCTATATTCCAACCAATTTAACTTTCTGCATTAATTGGCTGTGATAAATTAAATAAGATATAATAATAAATACGTAGATGTTGCTTAAATGTAGGCTAGGCTAAAGATGAGCACATACCCACAGATACACGTGAAAATAAAATGAAAGCAATCCTACATACAGTACATACAATAATTATTACTCCAAATCTTTTATTCCTTCCGCCATCAGGTTATTGTATTTAGACAGTAGCCACTTTAAATAGGATCCGTATTAATATCTTACATGATAAAGTATGCAATGATGCCCATTTTTTTCTTTTTCTTTTACTGCTATTTGTCATATTTGTTTAACTTACCAATTTATTAGCTGTCTGGCCTCTGTTTGTCTGTTTTTGGACATTTTGGATGTTGTTTCATGTGACCAATTTGCATTTCAAAGTCATGAAATTAGCCTCATGGTTTTGTTTTATCTTAAAGGATAAGACAGAAGGATCAGAGTAGAAATGGAAGAAGAGGATAGGTCTGTCACTTTTGACTTGTTAACATATTGGTTTCTTGACTGGTGGTTGACATAAGTGTAGCTCTAATACAGTAACGAAAGATGTGAGTGCAAAGATTTTGCAAGTGCAAGTTACAAATACCCTGGGGGCTAAGCCCCCCCTGTCTTTCAATCCTAGTGACGTCCCTGGAATGGACCCACGCATACAAGGACAAAGTTATTACACAGTTGCACAACATGCGTATTTGTGTTATCAGGAGGTCGCTTGATACTCTCAGGTTGTCCCAGTCGTGATCTTAATTTGTTGTTTGTTGTATTGATTTTTTTCCAATACTAAAGTTAGTATTGACATCTAATTTCTGCTCTCAGGATTACAAATTTAGACTCTTTTGATGATAACATAATTTTCTGCTACCACACTCCCTAGTAAGCTTTCTCACTTTCTCCTCACGACGCTGCTGAGAAAAAATAAATAGTAACAAAAAAATGCTTGGAAAGAAAAAGAGAGAGCAAGAGAGTACTTGTTATGTCATGTGTGCGGAGGAGGGAGAGAGCTTCCCTGATCACTACCCCCCTCGTACCGGTGACAACGAGACGAAAAGGGCCCCCGTATTGGGGCGGATGGCTGGACCGATTGCCTTTTGTCCTGTGACAGATACACTCCACATGTGTCAGAGCCGTGGACCCGTCACCCTGCCGAAGCAGAGAAGATGAGATAGGGAGAAGAAACGGGGAAGAGGAAGGCAACAAGGGCCCTACCGCCGACAACACTGTCAGCCTGTTTATCACCACGCATTAAAATAGACATCGGCCGCCCTTCTTGCTGCCTCTTCCCAGCAAACCTCCATTGTTTCTGGAGGAGGTAGATGTCTAAGACCTGCCTTGCTAAGTGCTTACAGAGCACAACTCACTGTCACTGCAAAGTGCCACAGCTGCAGCAAGAACCAGGCTCGAACATAGTGATTTAAAATGGCTGCAGCGGGCATATCATAGGAAGATATAGTAATACATTTCCCTTACAAACCTGCAGCGGTTGAGCTTCGCTTGCCTTAGTACCACTTGTAATTTTCTAGAAAACTACAAGTAAAGGGTTCTTTAAGCCTTTGAGTTTCTGAAAGGAATAGTTTGACATTTTGGGAAGTATGTTTTTGAAAAGATTGATACCAACTATGCCTGTACAGTAAATACATAAGGGTGCAGCCAGCTGCCATTTAGCTTACCTTAGCATAAAGACTGGAAACATTGGGAAACAGCTAGCCTGACTCTGTCCAAAGAAATAGTTTGACACGTAACCCAGAGCGTACACCACATCCATGGTGGTCGCCATCTTCCTCCTGGCGTGCTCTGTGTTAGGTGACGGCGTCGCGGATCACGTTCTCCAGGAACACCTTCAGCGCGGCGTGGGTCTCCTCGTAGATCAGAGCAGAGACACGCCTCGCTGGCAGGGTTTGGTGATCCCCTGGATGTTATCACGGAGCACTTTACACTTTCTGCTAGCCATCCACAACGTTCCTGCTGCATTAGTCTGTGTCCATGACGTTCCACAGGACATCCACGCCATACTTACTGTAGTACATTACTGGCTTTGCCTTCGGCCCATTGGTGATACCCACACTTGTTATTTGAGAACCCCTAGTGACGTTTCTCTGGCAGAGACGATAGTTACTAAGCGACCAAGATGCACCTTCAACCGCGCGAAAAGATTATAAATTACACCGCAAAAATCTGTGTGGTCAATATGACCGTGTATGGCCGAAATAGGTAAAAATGTATCATGTTTTCTTTGCCTTTTGTGTAATTTATACAAAATCAATTTTAAATGAAAATACAGACACTAGACAACGTCATGGCCATTCTAGTTTAACACATTTCATTTAACATGTGTGGTACTGTTCATTGTGGCAGAGTAGGCGTCTCTTTATTATGCAGCGACAGATAAAGAGTAAGATGATTACACTTTATAAAATATTTAGAACTTGTAGAAATGGCTTGTTGGAAGAAAGAAAAGGTTCAGTCATTTGGAGTGGTAGTCAATCTTTTCTTTTCAGGCTCCACTGAGCAACAAACTGTTAAAATGGGGCTTTTAACATTTTAAGTGAGCCTTAATAATGCCCAGGGATCACGTAACAGTTCGTACTCCCACTTCTCTAATCACATGCAAGTCAAGGCTTGATTCTGATAAAAGCCTTCCCTCTTGTGTCGGCCTTTTCGCCTTTTTACACAGACTAAGAATCAAGAGTAGCAGCCTGTTTTAAAAAAAAGAAAGAAAAAAAAAAAAAGTTAAGTCAATCTTTTTCAACTAGAAAATTACAGGTGAAGGAAGGAAGCTGAAGGGAGCAAAGGGCATGCAGGATTACATACACATATGGTCTCTGTTCCAAGCAGTAAATGCATCTCTGCCCTGAGTTTTCTCAGATAACTCCACCGCCTGGTGTAAAATTCTACTTGAATAGAATAGATTGGACTGCAGGTTAATTAGCTGCTGGAATGGTTTCCTTCCAAAAAATCAGAAAGAACCTCTCAAACAGCCCAAGCGTGTACGAATGTTGTGTATAAACCAGGCATTTGCTGGAATGGAGGAGGCGCAGTTGGGGCACCCGGTAGACTATGTCTGTTATGTGAGGAGCATTCAGGCTAGTGTCAGGGTTAAGGTTATTTTTAACCAGGCATGCATACACTCAACGGGCACCACCATGTGCCACCTGCTGGACCCTGTCAGCTGTTGAATAACTGAAGGGGTGAGGGGGAGGGAGGCGAGACGCCAAGGTATGTTTCATGAGGCTTTCATATTATTGTGTCTCTTTGACACCACCACTAAATCTCTCCGTGTTGAAAAACCGCCCTGCCAGGAGTTGCAAAGAAAATCTAACGACCGCTGCATTTTAGACAAAAATTCACATAAAACTAGGGAAAAAATACTCGAAAGAAATACCTGCAGTTTATAGAGAAGGAGCCCAGGTTGCTTGTGTATTCCACCCGACAGAGCCAGAGGTGGTGGTAGATCAATACTTGGCAGATATTGATGCCGCTATAGTGGTTATTTGTTCTTGATCCATTTGGCTGTGGACAGTCCTCCCAATAGGTGAAGGCATGGTGGGAGTCCCTCAATATTCTCGCCCCATTCTGGTCACAGCTGCTCTCATAAACCAAGGTTCATATTGCAGCAGCTGGGCCCACCTCTACACAAGACTAATTGTAACACAATTTCACCCTCTGCTCCGGAGCCAATTTACGAAGCCACATGAAGGCCAAGTAATCAATTTCCAAATTCTTCAGTGAAGTTTTTGAAATGTTTATTTGGTTTGTGCTGCATCTACTTGGTTCAAGGTTGTAGTTTTTTTTTGTTTGTTTTTTTATCTCTCTCTCCTCAGGTCTCCTCTTAGAGCTTTGCACATTTCAAGGTAGATTTTAAGTTTAGGACATCTCGCCGCACCAAAACCTTTTTTACCCCACACCTCGGTGATAGAAAGGATGCAATCTGAGTGGTCCTGTGCACATGTCCTTGTGACTTTTATGACAATTGGACTGCCGGGGCACCAAGGACTGAGCGCAAACAAGCCTTTGTAGCAACAACACAGGCAAGCTCACACTGAAAACACACCAAGGTTACATGCGATACCCCACTCTCAATGTTCCGCAGCAGCTAACAATGGTAAAGCGGCAAGGCAGGCCCACATGCAAAAGTTTCTTTCGTTGCTTGGCAACCGCACACAACGTACAGTAAACAAGGGCAAGGGGGATTTGTGTGTTCGTGTGCGCCAGTCCGCTTTTAACTTTCCACCAAGCACTCATACACTCGGACATGACAGGCCAATTTGAAATCCACTCTACACTCTAATTTTGGATGAGGTGTGAGTTGAGGGTCAGACCGATCCATCGGTCTGCTGATATACAGATATACAGTATGTGGCTGATATGGGGCTCTCGTTAAAGGGATACTCCAACCGAAGTCTACCTTTTGAGTATCGAGACGTCTGTGGCGTAAGAAAAGTTTGGAGTTGCATCAAAACATGCATAGGTACTTTCCAAACCACTGCTGTCCAGTCAAGTGCTCTATATGTTACAAAGAGTTATAGATTTGCCAAAATATGACCTCCTTGTTGGCTATGTTCTCCTCAAAGCCAGAAGTAGCTGTTTTAACGAGGACTTTTGTTTTGTCAACAGAAGGGTGTTTAAATTCAAAAGATAGAATTGGGGCAAAATATCCCTAAAGTTAAGGTAGTGTACAATCAGTCGTACCCAATTGTGATATAATGGTTATAATGCGATATCAATGTATTCTGTAACTATGCCACATTCTTAACACTATCTCTGACAACTTGACTTGATAAACTTGGAGATTGAGTTCACTACAATGAAAGTGGCAGTTGAGGTATTTTAGTATTAATTTATTTATTATTATGCAAGATAGAAGTGCGTGTTTAAATGTCGTATACATAACATATAAAAAGTATAATGTGGCAGTAGACAATGCGCTTTAGTTAGACTGGCCATCCATCTTTAGAAAAGTAGTCTAGTTTTCAAATAAGCTACTTTTATAGTCCCATAGATATCCATTAACTGAGCAAAGCTCCCTGTTCATTATGCCCTCAGAGGGAACGCAGGCACATAAAAAGGGCATTTTCAAAAGGTTTCTCACACTGGAAGACCATATAAAATGTCCTAAAACCAACACATCCTCTCAGTACCTCTAAGAATACTTCATTTTTTTTAAGGGTATTCCCATTAAGGAACTAAACCAGTGCAACATGAAGTACCAGCTGTAATCGGCTTAGGGCCAAAAATAATGTAATCGCCATTCAAAAGCCTGTATTAGTGAAACCTTGATAAAGAGAGTACCCAAATGCTTTGATGATGTGCCAGCCACCCCTGGCATGGCAACCGTGGACACACCTCCCCATACGAAAAGAGGCTCTTCTCTAGTCAGCACCATCCAGACTGATGTGATGTGACAAGGACAAACATAATGCGGCTGTTTCATTGTCTCCGATCGTCTATTGTTTCAGTCTGTTACGGATATCACGTCTGGCAGGGATCGGGTTGTGTTTCCGGCACCTGCGTCCCATCAAAATCAAACCAAGCCTGGTTTGATTTGCTGGATGATTTCCAATCCAGCTGTTGTTCTGGAGGCTTGTGGGAGGGAAGGTGATGAAAGGGTGGACAGCTAGAATCGTCACTTTTGCAACTCTGTTTTTTTTTTTATATTTCTTGCAAGGAGACAGATCCACCTGAAATAGCAGTTACAGTTCAAGAACCATTACTTATTAGTGTTTATCCTTTTGCATATTCACAGATACTCTCCATTACCACCCCTTATAATAGGTTTATAATTGGTTCAACTTATTTTCAGCTGCTGGAAACTATAGCGACAGGTGTTATCAAAAGGAGATGCTTTTTTTTGGTGATCCTTTCCCATCTAATCCATCTTCCATCCCTCAATGAAATCCCCTTTTTATGATATTGTTTGTTGATGCGCTTTGTGTGGAGTTGACATTTATTTATTTTTCTGCCGCTGGCTTTATGGCGCCAACATTTTCTACAGCTTCAGGCTGTTTACTTGGCTGTTTTTGATCCAAAGCCCATCCATTTTACTCATCCAAAGCACTATGGTGAGACTTCCAGTGATGGACTCCCACGTATTCTAGGCAAATTTCAAATCATAGGCTATCCACTGTTGTGCTTGCTTTGGTTACTATGACCTGGGTGAAGTGTGGAAAAGAATTGTTGGATAGGGGGTATTTGGTACTTTTCTAATTTTATGATCATTAAATTAAAAGGGCATTTGTGCTGAGATGCTAGATAGAGACAGCTACATGTCTGCCTGCAGCCTCTAGTTGTGTAATTCACTTCATTACTGGGAAAGTTCACATCAAACCTAGACTAGTAATGTAGCAATATTTTCAAATACAAGGGGCATTAGCTACTACCTTATGTTGCAGTTTTAGCTGGACTGCCACAGATTTCATTTGTAAACTGCACATTTGCTGTGCCAGAATAGAAAACTCAGGGAGGTAGAGCTTAGCAATCGGTCAATTTTCTAAATCAACGCACAATTAATCATTAGTCCTATTAAGTGCATTTATATTCATGAAACAACCTTGACCTCAGTGTTTGATATAGTATTTTAAACCACATCCATTATTACCTGCGTTATATTATCATTCAGAGCGGACAATCCTAATTTAAATCACAAAATCACGGTCAACTGGTCCATGAATCTCATTGACTATGTTTACCTGCACATAATATTCAGTTTTTTGCCCTAATTCCGAAAAAGACGATATTCTGACTAATCTGTTTACATGGCTAATGAAAGTGAATATTCCACTAATATTCCCATTTACATGTAGCCGTGCAAAACAGGATTTTTTTCAAAGTTTACCAGCGGCGGTGGACTTGTTGGAGCGTGTGAACACAGCGTCCCTCTTTCATCCCTTCAAACCAGCTTCTCGTAAAGGTCGGCGTAGCGATGTGTGCAAATATCCAAAAACCTGTTGATATCCAAGTCTTTGATAATGTTTAAAGGTAGCTGTGTTTCTCCTTCTTATCGGGTCTGCAGCCTTGCAAACTGTTGGCTGGTTGGTTTGTTTACAGCAACCGTAGCAACGCACAGAGCTGACCATAAGCCGTAAACAGGCAAGAGGCCGCAAACTGCGGTTTAAACCCAGAATGAGCTGCATATTCCGACTGCGCTGTATTCATGTCCAAAGAATGCCTCTAAAACCCGAATAATACCGGAATATCCCACATGTCTTCATCGGAAAATGCTATATTCGGAAAAAGGCCTTATTCGGAATATCCAACCGGAATATGCTGTTTACATGATACCTGTATCAAATTCGGAATATTGTCATATTCGGAATAATAGTAGAATATTGGTGTGCATGTAAACGTACTCAGTGTGGAGTCCTGATTTGCTGTCAGACCACAGCACACACTCACCAAACAACTACAAAGATGCATGGCTTTTTCCTGTATATTCCGCCATGTCAGCACCGTATAGATAGACTCTGTGGCTGTTAACGGCATCAACAGCCCATACTTGTATTTCCCCGTGACACCTCTACTCACTATTTTCTGGTTTTATTTTATGCAATGTTGATCGTCATTGAAAGTGGCATTCAGGCCTGCTGTAGAAGCTCTGGAGTAGGTATTCTTACTGTATATTCGTTTTTCTTATTTACATCCCCCCTCCATAGGAGTTGGGGTCCCCATACTATCGCTCTTCACAGTAATCCAATAATTTTCCTCCTTGCGGTTGAAGACTCCTGGCTCCCCCCCCACCCCAGAGGGGAATGAGTGTGTATCACTCCTGTCTGTAGTCTTTAGAACACTACGCAGTGTGTGAGATTGTGTCTTTTGTGAACAGGTGAGGACAGGGATCGATTGATAGGGCCACGCTTTTTGCTAGAGTACTTACCGGTTATTAAGACCCACTGCGATGGGAGGTAGAGATATCCTATATAGTACGAGTTCGCTCGGTGGCAAACGGCTTAATCCTTTCAGCGTGTTCTGCAACTGATCAGAGACAACAAAGCGAGAAACCGGTTGGGATGGGTTTGCTTTTTATTTATTCTTTTGCCACGTAGGTGTTCATGTTTTGTGCATTTGTCTGAGAAAAGTCATTGGGGCATGCTGCTATTTGTGTTATTTGTTTTCAAGCTCTTGTGTGTGCGTGTGTGTGTGTGTTTGTGCACAATGAGAGCCGAGGTGGGTCGCGCCGGGAGGATAGGCGCCGGCTCATTTTTTATCCCTCTCCTGCGTGCCTCAGTCAGGGGAGGCTTTGTCACCAGCTATCTGCCTGCCAGCGCAGGGTATTGTTATTCCAAAGTACAGGCGAGTTAACATTTCTCTTGTCACTGCTACATCTCTCCCACAACGCACCAGGAGAAGAAAAAAAAAAAAAAAGGCAGGAGAGAAGAGATGCTCTTTGTTCGCTCTACGCTTTTGCCCTTTCCTCCTTTCTCTGTCTTTGTCCCTTGCTGACTCTTTCTCTTCATACCTCTCTCACTCTGTATCCTCTCGAGGGGGAAAAAAAAATGACCCTTTTTTTCTTTATCTTGTTCTACTTGTTATCTTCTTAATAAAACTCTGCTGCTCTTTTAATAAAACCGAGCTGATGCGCTCGTTAAACATTGACGCTCCGTCTTCGTTTACTTGGTTGTAACGCTGAGCTCCGCCCTCCGCCCTCCCATGAGTGGCAATGATAAAAACCGAACGTGATAGCAAAAGCAGATTTAGCACCGAGACAAGCAGGTGTTTTGCTGGGCTAACGCTCAGCATGTACCGTTCAGCCCCCTGCAGTGAGTCTCCTGTCAGCACTGTGGAATACAAAAAAAAAAAAAATTAAACAAACCCGCTCAGCTGAGACAGATGACAAATACCTGTATTCATCAGCAGACGTGGTATTTACAAATGTAATGATGAATGCCATTGACGAGCTGGGTTTGTACTGAGTGATTAGGCCATTACCTCAGGGGCAAGTAGCTTTAACACTCGGGCACCACGGAAGCTGTAGGCCTTTTGCCAGATGCCCGAGTCCCCTTATGGACTTTTTTTTTGAGTTGATAACATGGCTTTCTGTGCCCATATTCCTGAGATTTATTTACCCTGCGAGAGGCTGGCAGGCTCAATCGCCCTGCAGTAAAGTCTTTACGCTGCGCGCTGTTCGATTGGGAGCAGCTCGTAACTCAGGCAGTCTATCAAATCAGCGGGTAGCGTGTTGAACGCTGATTTAGGATGGTAATTAGAGATGTTAATTGTTTTCATTACTCAGGGCCTGGGGAGGGTAGCTCCGAAGAGAGAAGGGAAGGGCACTTCTGGGACTGATCGGGGGGGTTCCATCACTCGGGGACGCAGAATGACCTCCCCATCGCACACAGATGTTATCCCCACTCTGACGTGATGTCCACGTAACCTCTGTTGAAGAAGAATCTGCTGATTATTTGACCTTTTTTGAATCACCTTTTGTGTATGTCTGGCACATAATCAGGAAGGTTACAGTTTGATATATTGGTTATAATGTTAAATAATTAGCTCTTAGCGCTGAACACAATTTGCAACAGAAGGACGTATTAATGAAAAGTTAAGCATGGTATATCCTAGCCTGACCTTTCCCTCTACCCATTTGAAGATGTATTTATGAGAGCGCATCAAAACAAAACTACATTCACAAGCCGAAAAACCATGAAGTTCTTAACTGCTGCCAAAGGTATAATATTCCTGTCTGCAGCCGCTCAGCCACGACCGTGCTGTAAAATGTTTAAATGATGAATAAGTGGAATGGACCACAGTGAATAGCTATCGATTTGTGCTCGGTATGGGGTTGCGGCGCTTCAATGGAATGGGAGCATGCACTTTTTAGTGTTGTCTGTGGTCTATTCAAGATGTTAAAACCGAAAGAGGTTCACTTCAAAATGAGGCATAATTTGAAAAAAACAAAAAAAACATGACCACTCATACACATTAATGTCACCACGGCATTGATACGAATGATTTTACTTTGTAAACTGACCCTTGATAACACAAAGCCCTTGGATGACTGAATTGGAGCTCTTTCAAACTGAAAACTCAAGACACAGGGAGTGATGGGTCTCTGTTTTATTTTATTAGTGTGGTTTTTTTAAAGGTGCCCTGCCACACAAAACCGTTTTTCCTTGTATTTTTTTGAAATATGTTAGGTCCATATGTGTTATGTTGTGAATATGAAAATGAACTGCTACCTCCTCTGTCAGCTCTAGCCATTGAAAAGAAATAAGCAGAGAAATCAGGCCAATAACAAAAGCTGGTCAGTCTGACATCACAATGCCTGAGCTCATTACTATTCATGAGCTCGTCCAGTTGGGCTGGGTAAAGGATGCTGACAGCCAGGCTCTCATTGGCTAGCTGTTAGCCAATCAGATTCAAACAGCTTAGCTTGTTGAATATTAATGAGAACTGGCAGAAATCGAGCTGGGTCTTCCTGCAGGCCTTCTATACCAAACTTGAAACAAGGTAATCAAGGCATTTTTTCCACAAAAAATGTTAGAGTCCATGGTAGAACTTCAGACATTACCACAAAGTAATGAAATACGTGTGGCAGGGGACCTTCAAATTATTTTTTAATGTGATGGTAACTTGCTGACTCTGGCTGTCACTTTCATCAAAGATCTATTTTCCATGTCCAATGTACAAAGTGTCGTCTACAATGTTGGAGTAGTAGCAGCACTTTATTCCGAGTCCAGCACCGAGGTGCTTGGGTTTTTACCGTTTGGCGCCCAGTTTTTAGTGTCCATCCTCCTCATGTGCCAGTGTTGAAATTTCACACTCGGCTGCCCATTCCTATGCTTTCAGAGTAATGAGCACAGCAGCTCATAGTACTTATCTGTAAGTGACACTTTTATTGGGCGAATTAGTCTCAGATGTTACTATCTTTAGACACGGGAGTAAGACCTCCGTGACCCCGCGCGGAGAAAAAAAAAATCCTCCTCACTTCAGCGGAGCTGTGATTAAGATGTCCCCTTTCTGCCTTCTGTTTTTCTGCTCATCCTAGTTATTCCTTCATGGGAGAAACACTGCTCTGTGGCCTTCAAAAGAACATCATCTGCAATCTGTCCATTTTAAATGAGGTTCTTCAGAGTGAATGATCTCTTTGGAAAGATGGCAATATGTGTTTGTGATCTCTCTCTCTTTTTTTGTTTTTTTCCATTTTCCTTTGCAGCTATGTGAAGTAGTCATCATGGCCTGTTATAAGACTGAATGAGATCACTCGCTCACTGGTCCTTGCATGATCAGACCAGCTTTATTCTGTTTTTTACGCTCGGGCTAAAGGGTGAAGACATGATGGAAGCACAGCTTTAATCTGTATGTGTGTATGTTTTTCTGTAGGGGTACTCACACTCCTTATCTGTGCACATATAAGATAATACCAATCTTCTTGCAGGGAATCATATAGCGGTTTAGTTGATCTATTGAAGTCTTTCAGCCGTGCAGCAGTGATGGCAAATTGTAGTCAGGAGAAAAGTAGGTATTTGATAACCCCTGCATAATGGTGAACGCCTGTAATTAGAACATTTGAGGATGGACATCGAGTTCACGGCGCCCCCCCCCCCACACACACACACACACATCAAAACACACAAACACTGGAGCCCGCTGTGCCATCTCATCTAAGTCGAGGCAGTTTCCAGAAATAGCCCTGATTGGGCCCTGAATAATTCAATGTCATTTTTTTTTCCCCTCCTCCAAAAGGACTGTGGGAGCAATTGATGAGAGCGGATGAATATTTAATGGCTCGGAGTCTCTTGGACAAGCCGGGGCCTGGGATGACAAGCTCCCGAGAAATCAAACAGAGAAGAGGAGAATGAGAAAAGGAGGTTGCGCAGTGAGGGGTAGCACAAACACTGAGGGGAGATAGGAGTTCAGATGCAGGCAGTAGCCGCTAGATCTTTTCCATACATCTAGAAGCAGCCAGAGCTGCCAATTTCTCTCAAGCATTTATCCGGCCATGTTGCAGCGCTTGCTTAAAAGTTAAACAGAAGTGTTTGATTGCCCTTGTGAAAAACTTTGATACTTTTCGATATCCTTTTCTTCCCCTCTGTGTCACATTAATTATTAATGGAGGGATGTTTAAGAAATGCTTTAAATGTTTTCCACTCCAAGTACAGTCTCTTTGGGGTGCGCCAGCCGGAGAGACAGAACTTTGCCACCTCTATTCCCTTTCAAACAGGAAAGCTTAATTTCCCGCGAGATGCAAAACTATATGTTATAGAGAGAGAGTTGCAATTTTACAGTGATAGAAGATGGAGCATCAGGGGTCCCAGAGCGATATGACCCCAATTGGACCCTAGTGTGGTGCCAGCAATGTGCAGGGTAGTCGGGTAAATGGGGACGGGGGTGGGAGAGGTGGGCGGATGGTCTGGTGGGTTGGGGGAAGGGAGGTGGGTTGGTAGTCAATAAGTATTGAGGGAAGCATAGTACATAAAAATAGAGATGAAATTCTGATGACATTTTGATTTCTGGAAAAAGTAGTTTGATGATAACTTTATACCCTATACCCTGCTGTGTTATCACATCATGACTCACTGCACTTTAGCAAGAATTTTACTCTCAAATGTCAAGCAATGGGAACGCACCGCCCGCGTAAGTGTCGCGTGGCGTAAATAGGTGCCTGATCGTGCGCCTGGCTTCCACCCTGCACTCGTATTTCTAAGCACCGGTCACAAAGCGGTCCTTCTCGCTCTCTCTCCCCGATAGAAAGAGACAGGATGAGTGGGGAATTGTAGTGTGTGTGTGTGTGTGTGTGTGTGTGTGTGTGTGTGTGTGTGTGTGTGTGTGTGTGTGTGTGTGTGTGTGTGTGTGTGTGTGGTGTGTGTGTCACTCTCTCTGTCCGTCTCTTCTCTCTCTCTCTCTCTCTCTCTCTCTCTCTCTCTCCGTGTGCCTGATCGTGTGTCTCGCTGTGAGAAGTCGAGACATCCAAAATCACCGCAAACCTGTCCGTTTTAATAAAAAAAATAGAGGAGACGCCGAAACCATTGCTGCCGTACGCGGGCATGCGCAGACGCTACGCGCCCAGTGTGGCCGGATTGGATAACATGGGTGCCCTAACAAAAATAGCTGCGCTACGCTGCTATACGCCTGCGGTGTGTTCCCGGTTGTCGGTGTGTTAATGGCTCTAAGGTCCAATTTTACATCACTTGTAACTGTTGGCGGTTTGCACAGTCAATAAGATTTCTAATAATTTTTTTTCCCCTCCAACCAGACTTGTATTTTAGATGTTCTTATTAAGGTTTGATGCAAAATCAAAAGGGGGAGCATAATGTGGTTTCCTTTTATTCAGACGGCATTTTACTGCTGATTGTGATACATATGATGCTCTGCTGCTGCCCCAGTGTCATTAGATGGATATCTTGACCATTTGTATGTCACGACCTAAAATTATCCAGCGGCCGAGCCTTGATTTGAAATCAAATCAGATATTCTTACCTGCCCACTGAATTTACCACACCCTTTACTTAAAAGGGGTACCCACTGATTTTGGATGTCAGTCAGTTTCTAAGTAATAAGTAGTACTACTAATCTCAAACAGCTGCATATTGTCTTCTGTCTGTCTAGATTAGAGTAGTAGCTGTTGCATTATGGGAAGTGTAGCAGTGTTATTGGCGTGTAGGACTAGAAGTCGAGATATCTCCGCCTCTGTTCCATTAATCCGTCTGTTGCAAGTCTCCCAACCTCGGGTGTGCAGTTCTAAATTGCTGGGTGTCTTTAAAAAATATATATATATAATGATAATAATTTACAATGTTGTCCTGTAATCTCATGTCGGATTGGCCGAGGAAATATAACGTAACTAATTTAACTGATAAACATGCCACGTTGCATATATACGGCATTTAACAGAGGTGACCACGATTGATTCGTTTTCGATGGTTTCGGATTTGAGAAACTTAAATTAGTTTCAGTTTTCAGAGAGAAAAGACAAGAGGTGAGATTAAATATTCCGTCCTCCAGAGTGTTGATATTCATGTATATTCACTGCGGAGAAAAACTTTGATAATGAACAATCACAGACGGAAAGGTCACCGTTGTGCTGAAGTAGTGCATTATGGGAGTGGAATAATTGCTTTTCTCACATTAGTTTCTATTGAAATGAAATCTTGGCAGTGCCCGACACTGAATGACAGATTACGCCACGGTTCAATCACACAAGTGTGGGTGCGGGGGAGGGGGGTGGGGGTCAATTGGCTTTTGTTGAAAAGTGTGGCTCTCCCAAGTCTCCGCATAAATCATTTGTATCATTTTCAGTCCTTTTAACTAACGGCGCCACTTTCATCAATGGTTTGTGTCATTGCACTCTAATTGTTTTGAAGTGAGAGCTATTGTCTGAAGAGAGAGAATGAATAGAGCGTAATGATTTGTAATGTGGCATGGCTATGGAGCAGTAATTTAGCATCCATTTTTTTTTTCTTTCTTTCTGTCTATCATCCCTCGTCTCTGAACGTTGGATGTATTTGTGTGTTGTACATGTGTAAGCGTGCACTCCTGTGCACGCTCACGTACGTGCACGAGCGCAGTAAAGCACTATTTCTTGGCGGCGCTGGGATATTTGAAACCCAACTGTGTTAATCATGGTTTATGTGTGGGAGACATCAAACCTCCCTCTACTTCGCCTGCCTCACCCGCTGGGTTATACAGACACTGAACACACACAAACATTCACAAAGCTCTCAAGGGCACCTTCACCGTAGCCCCTTCATTTACAAGGCTGACCATGGGCCATCACTTATCTACCGCGGTTTCTCCCTATTGGAAAGATGAATCACTCTATCCAGCATGGACATTTTTACAGGAAGTAGTTAACTCCTCGTGTATGCATGTTGACTACAGCACTATATCTACTTATTGACTGGCCCCTTGCATATTAGGAACATCGCAGCAGGGAGAACTACTACTGAGGCTTTCAGGGCTTTCATTTTTCCAAGAAATTAACAGCACCGTCTTTATACCTCCCCGTCTGAAAGGGCCTTACCTGACGCTTCAGGTTAGTTAAAGGTCCCATGGCATGAAAATTTCACTTTATGAGGTTTTTTAACATTAATATGAGTTCCCCCAGCCTGCCTATGGTCCCCCAGTGGCTAGAAATGGTGATAGGTGTAAACCGAGCCCTGGGTATCCTGCTCTGCCTTTGAGAAAATGAAAGCTCAGATGGGCCGATCTGGAATCTTGCTTCTTATGAGGTCATAAGGAGCAAGGTTACCTCCCCTTTCTCTGCTTTGCCCGCCCAGAGAATTTGGGCCACCCATGAGAGAGAGACATCACGGCTTTCAAACGAGCAAAGTGGCAGTCGGTCAAGGCCATTTTGAGTGTCAAAGACTTAATTTCCTGCATTGTGAGAAGGCTGAGAGCGCCGCGCCGACAGCAGTTGGCTACTTTTGCTTAGCCATTAGCAATGGTTTTCCTAATTCCTCTCCCTCTCCTGCTCTCCCTTGCTCTGTGTCTCAAACGTTTAGCTATTCCTCTGCCTCCTTTAGTGATAAAGATGCATGCAATAAATGTAGTTTATTTTGCTGCTCTGGAGGCACAGCTCTGCACCATGGAATCAAAATCTTATGCTTCCGTAGCTAGCCAGCGCTCTGTAGCTGGTGCGGGCCAACATACTGTAGCTTCTGTTAGCAGTCCCCCGGCAGGCCCCGAGCAGCCGGGCGAGTGGGTGGCTGTCCAAAGGAAGCGTAGCGCTAGCTCTCCCCAACATCTTCGCCTTTCTAACGGTTTCTCCCCACTCAGTGACACACCCGCTGAGAAGCCAACTCTGGTTATTGGGAGCTCTGTACTGTGGAACATTGGCGTTGGCGGCCATAGTGGACGATGTGGAATCCTATCTAAAGCTGCTGGCTAAAGATAACCGTAAATACATTAAGATCATACTTCACATAGGTGGTAATGATACCCGATTGCGCAAATCGGAGATCACTAAAATGAATGTTAAGTCACTTTGTGCATATATGCAAACTCAGTAGTTTTCTCTGGACCCCTGCCAAACCTGATCAGCGATGACACGTACAGCCGCATGTCATCCTTCCACTGCTGGTTGTCGGGGTGGTGCCCAGCTAATGATGTGGGCTCCGTTGATAACTGGAGGGCGTTCTGGAGAAAGCCTGTTCTGATTAGGATCATCCCACTTTGGACGGAGCCGCTCTCATATCAAGACATCATCTTCTCTGTACTTCCGTTGGGGCAGTCGCCCACTCATGGTCCCATAACCACGGTGTCTGTCCCCCGACTCAGATCGGTTAAATCAAAGGTAAACAAAAGAGGGGCTATACTTAACAACCTAATTGGAATTAAAACTACCACTGTAACGATAGAACGGAATAGGAAAATTAGATGTGGACTATTAAATATTAGATCTCTGTCTTCTAAAGCGGTTCTAGTAAACGATTTGATATCAGATAATCAAATTGATTTTGACTTTTGATTGACTTTTCTGTTTTACCAAAACATGGCTGTGCCATGAAGAATATGTTAGTCTAAAAGAGTGATGAATTGTTTTCCCCTCCGGTGTGGACGGGATTTAAATGCCCTCTTTTGTTGTTTTAAAACGAACACGTTGCGGCTGTCGCACACGGCTAAATTACGCCTGTAGCTGCAAGTAACTTCTCAAAGCTGATTTGTCTGGAGTTGCAAGAATCCCACTGACTTGCAAGGTAATGGAAGGTGAGCCCCGGCAGTGGATTTTTTTTAAATGGCTCCACTTTTTTTTTTAACCGTGAGGCGGTTAAAGCTTCGTGCCACCACGCTCCAATCCCAGATAAAATGAGCAGTCAAGTCGAGAGAGGTCTGCCTGTTGGAATAGAATAAAGTAGACTGTGTGAAGCACAATGAAAAGTTGAATAAGGAAGTGGGATGAATAGGTAATTACTTTCCTTCACCAGTGCCATCCCTGCTGGAAATCATATCAATCCGGTGTGTGTGTTCCATTTCGTGGAAAGTCTCTGGTGCGCGTTTGCTGGAATTTAGAGAGATTTGTATTGCCGAAGCAGTGGGAAAGGTGAAATGACACGTCTTGTTCAGTGTTGAGAGGTTTTGTTAAAACTGACATCTCCCCTTTACGGTGTTAGGTGGAAGGTGTGCGTGTGTGAAGTGGGCTGTTACATTTTTTATTTGACATCTACAGTATGTGCATTTCTCCTTAAGGTTATATAACTTTATCGCCAATACATACGAGAGTGGTTTTGGAAATAAAAACCTTTGGCGTCATAGTTCCATATTTCATTCGAAAGGCGTTTTGGGCATTTTTATTCTTATTATCATTAGAATATCATTGTATGCTGCTGTAGCATGGAGAGTTGCCCTAACTGGAACCTATACGTAGCCTCACCCAAAGCATGAAAACCAAGCCCCAGACACAAAGTACACATATGTGGACAGGGGGTGTCCACATACTTTCGGTCACATAGTGTATAGGGTTGGGCGATGTCCCCTAAATTGGCAGTTGACGATGTTTACAGTAAAACATGGCGATGGACGGTGATATTTTACTATATCTCATATGTCTTTACATAAATATTTTGTTCTACTACTGTGGGCTAACAGTTAACATAGAAACGATCAGACATACATTTAAATGCCCTCTGTAAATGGTGCCCTGCTGGTAGGGGAAGTTTTTTACAACCTGACCTACTTTCACTTAACTACGCAGTAAAGTCATTCAGATGTCCGTGATCTGCGTAACAACAGTACAGTGGGACGTTTGCCTTCAACAGAGCGACAGTAATAACCTAATATACCATCATTACTGAGATTAAACTACATTATCGGTTATATTTTCACTGAATAACGCATTCAATAAACAGAAACATAACTCTTGCAGCGCACATGAACAGATGCGCAATATTAGCTCACACATTAAATAGCACCCTCGTGAGTTAGCCTACTGTTGCTAACGTACATTCATAAATCCTGCATAACATCGTCCCGTACCAACAGGACATCAGACTGACTTATTGATGCACGCACACGGTAGTGTCCACATACTTAGTCCAATGAGGGGAGAAAGGAAAGTGGGATAGCGTTCCACGTTAACACTTTTTTCTCTCTCGCTCGAGACTGCTGTGTCCAACGTTAGTAGAAGGTAGAGTGAGCTACAACTGACGGAGAGAGAGAGAGAGAGAGAGAGAGAGAGAGAGAGAGAGAGAGAGAAAACGTATCACTACAGCCAATCCAGTCTGCTCAAAGCGATGGTCTTTTTCACAAATAAGTTGCACGTAAGGGGAAAAAAGTAGCTTCCGCTTAAGGGGCCCTATCTTGCGCCCTGCGCAGCACAGCGCAAAGACTGACGCACTTGTCAATTTCCCGTCCAGCGCCCGCGAATAGGATTAGCGTGTCTGACAGGGTGGGGGGCGTGGCATCACGATGGTGGCGCTCCATCGTGATTTCGGCCTATGATATCCATATCGTCCATCGGCACAACCCTAATAGGGTATACATAGTTTATCGTAAAGAGGGCACTCTAAATAAAACCGTCCAAAGCATTGCTGCTGCGCTGCTGGTCCAATTTTATTTTTTTTATAAAACACGGAGAACGGTGCATCTTGGAAATGTTACACATTGAGTCACGTGTCACATGCACTTGTAGAGCTTTTTGTTTGTGGAAATGCCTGGCCTTTACTGCACAAACAAATGTTTCAGGTCCATTGGCTCCCTGTCTTTGTCACGCTCGCCTGCACACACCGAAGGCGGCGTCGCGCAAACTTGTTCAGTTGGGGCCTGTGTCGAGGTGGCCTCATCCATGTGGAACCTTCTCCAAGCCCACTTTCTCTGTTTACACAAATCCGACCTTTATGCTAATGACTTTTATGATGATAAAGAGAGCCAGATGATGGGAAGGAAAGGGAGAACAGCTTTGACCACCCCTGCAAACAAACACACACACACACACACACACACACACACACACACACACACACACACACACACACACACACACACACACACACACACACAGGCTCACCCTTTCTTTATGCAGATCACAGCTTTCACAATTAGACAAACTGTGATAACGCCGTTTATGCAGCGGGGAGATCCATAGCAATTATGCTTGGAGGGCATTTCTCCTCCGGCGCTGGGTGACGGCTGTTGCTTCCCCTTCACACAAACGTCTACTAACTATACACTAACATACACAATGTTTCGAAATTCACTGCTCCTCTTGGGAGGTTTGTACAGCAAGGGTGTGTCCTTGATTTCCTTTTGGGAATAGAAAGAGAGATAATGAAAGGGGAGAGAGAGAGAGAGAGAGATCAAATCGAAAAAGAGAGAAAACAGCATGTGCATGCTGTTGTGTAAAGTAGACTACAAGCAATATGTACTTTTACTGTGGAATGCTTAGCTTCATGACAATTGAGGCCAATTATTATTATTTTTTGAATCGTGGAATCTTTTAACAGACGTCCACATATTACAGTGTTTGTCGAGAGGGCGAAGAGTTTTCGGGGAGGGTTACATGATGTCTGTGCACACGCAAAGTTGATGCTAGAAGCCTTCGTAAGGCATCAAAAGAAATAAAAGATATTCTGAAGAAAAAAACACTCCCAAAATAGCAAACTGAACATCTGCTGTCAGACTGCTACAGGAACTAAAGCTTATTTTTCAGTGGTGAGGTATAGGCAATTTGATAACTGATGAAAGAATGATAGCTGGTGTATTATTTTCTTCAGTATCCCAGTCTGGGGTACACATTGCCTTCTTATTCACACCAGAGCCGCCTCTAAATTTGAGAAAAACAAACACTGTGGGTTCTGTAGACAACATCATTTTTATTTTATGACTGTGCCTCGCCAGCTATTCTCCGACTGAGGTAAACTTTCAGCCGCGTGACACTTGGTGAGGTGAAGCTCACTCTTTTGCCCCCTCCCACAAGTGCGTGTGAGTCAGTGTTCTGTGGGAAATCAACCCAGAAAAGAGAAAAGGGCACGTTTTTGTTTCCGGATGTTGTCCGGGGGAAGTAACTGATCACAGTCTGTCAATGAAAAAGAGGTATTTTGATTAATAATGTACTTTATGGAAACCTAAATAACACTTTTCCCATCATGACACTAGTTAGTGCTTCCAGTGCTTTACACCCACTAATCCCCCCCATCACTAAGGGCCCCGGTTGATGAAGATCGACGCATCACATCACCCCCCACCCTCAACACACACTCTCTCTCACACCACACACAACACACACACACACACACACACACACACACACACACACACACACACACACACACACACACACACACACACACACACACGCACGCACACCCCTGCCGCTCTCCTCTTCATCCACTGCCTCGGTGCGCAGTCACGCCCGTGCAGCGTGAGCTTTGTGTGTGTTGGCGGAAAGAGAAGAAGAAGATAAAATGAGTCTTTTGATCACAGGATGGATCCTGCCTGCTGTTTCTCCTCCACCCTGCATCAACAGCTGAGGCAGTTGTTGTCTGAGAGATACAAGATTAGAAGTTTGCAATGAAATAATGTGGTGGAAAGTATCGGCGTTGCCTTGAGCGTGATGGACAGGCACATGATTTATTTACAGATGATCAAGGTTCAGTTCCCCTACCGCTACTTCTCTGCTGTCAGTCAGGTAATAATATTCTCCAAAAAGTTCTGGTACCACTTCGTAATGTCATGCATACCATAGCCACATTGCAACCAATGGATGAATTAATATCTTGTGAATTATTTAGTAATGAGTAATGAGCCATGCGATTGTCTGCAGTTTAATGTTAATGCCGTAAATGTCAATATGTTGTTAGTAAATAAGATAAAGATCAAGTTATGCCGGAGGATATACGCAAGCCAATTAGATTGTTTTACACCGTAAAGGTTGTTCTCATTAATTCTTTATTTCTGGTCTATAAAGCTTATTAAGATATTAAATTGATTGTCTGGTCCCCAATCTTAGCAATTCCTGTTGTGAGTACTAGGGCTGCACGATATAAGGAAAATAGGCGATAATGTGGTCGGATGTCGCGCTAACGATATTACTTGCGATAAATAAAACCGACGTTAAAGGTCCCATGGCATGAAAATTTCACTTTATGAGGTTTTTTAACATTAATATGCGTTCCCCCAGCCTGCCTATGGTCCCCAGTGTCTAGAAATGGCGATAGGTGTAAACCGAGCCCTGGGTATCCTGCTCTGCCTTTGAGAAAACGAAAGCTCAGATGGGCCGATCTGGAATCTTCTCCTTATGAGGTCATAAGGAGCAAGGTTACCTCCTCTTTCTCTGCTTTGCCCGCCCAGAGAATTTGGCCCACCCATGAGAGAGAGACATCATGGCTTTCAAACGAGTAAAGTGGCAGTTGGTCAAGGCCACATATTTTCTTTCAGCTAACACAAAAAAATCTCAGAGGGCCCTATCTAAGCACCCGGCGCAGCACAAAGCCCGACGCCAGTGTCTTTGCTAGTTTAAGACTGACAGTTGTCAATTTCCCGTCCAGCGCCCGCATTGTTTAAATAGCAAATGCACCTGCGCCCATCTGGGCGCCCATGGGCGTGCTGGTCTTACAGGGAGATGTGTTCAGGTGCACTCTTGGCGTATTGCCATCTTGAGGCAGCGGAAAGTGATCGCGCCATTGACCAACAAAAACCTGGTCTAAAGTCAATAACGCAGCATTTCATTGTTATTTTAACAGCAAATTAGTCAAATGCGCCTAGGCTTATGCACAGCGCGTGCACACTATGCCTGTTACACACACTTACACACACACACACACACACACACACACACACACACACACACACACACAGGGACGCGCAGCAGCACACAAACATGCAATAGATTAAAAATAAAAATATTACAATGTGAAATAGTATTATGATATGATCTGCTCGCCACCAGTTTCTTCTCCTGAAAATCTCTCCTTCCTGCTTAGAAAATGCGCCATCATAATAGCAACGCACCAAGGTCCAAACGCGCCTGGCTTTTAAAGGGAATGGGAGATGACACTCTGATTGGTTTATTGCAAGTTGCGCCCAAAAACACACCTATGAATTAATAAGTACAACCCTTTTGAACCATGCGCCTGGCGCACAGACCCTTTTTTGCTGTCAAACTACCAAAAGTGGATTCGTACACGCCCTAAACGCAGCTGCGCCAGGCGCTTCACGGCGTGCACTTAATATATATATCATTAATACAGGGCCCTGAGTGTCTTTCGCGATGTGTTTATTGCACCAATTAATATCGCGATGACGATTTAAAAAATAACCAATATTTTGTGCAGCCCTAGTGAGTACAGTGTTACCATAACCAATAGAAATGACTACGTAAGTAAAACCCCAGTTCGAATTATCTTTAACCACTTAGCACTCATTTTTTGAGAGCTAAGCCTAGACGTGAAGAAGTTTCTATCCAATTTGTGTTGCCAACTTTTTCCACACTGGATGAAGATACAGTTTTAGTCCTGTGTCCACCATCTAGAATCCACATCTCAGGATTGTCTCTATTTTGCCGCCACGTGTCTGCTCCATCCTCTCTGCTGTGGCGTGTGGCAGCTGCTTGGTCGACCCAACCCCTCTTTAATTCTCAAGCCGGCTGTCTCAGATTGATGCCGAGTGCACCGCTCCCAGATGTGGCTATTCGTGCCTCCGCAGTTATTTAGTTTGGAAAACTGAGTTAATTAGAGGTAGCAACAGCAGCTGTGTGTGTGTGTGTGTGTGTGTGTGTGTGTGTGTGTGTGTGTGTGTGTGTGTGTGTGATTGCATGTGTGTGTTTGTATCAATAGCAGCTCCATCTGTACGCTACCTAGTAATAAATGCTAAGAGTGTATCTCTGTATACGTTTGCATCTGTGCCTAGTAAAATAACGCCAGTGATGGAACCTCTATATTTTGATAAGATCAATAGCGACCTCTTTCATCTCTCTGTTATCTGGCTGTGGAAAAATAAAAGCCACACATCTCCCTCGCTCTTGTTTTCTCTCACTCTCACACTCTCTCTTTCATTGCCGTCCAGCACACCGATGTCACAGATATGAAAACCTATCCAGCAACAATCCACCTGATCTTCTGGCTGATGTATCAGAAGCAATGCCTCTCTTGTCTGAGTCCAACAGCAATAAAACGCAATATTATTTTTAACAAGTCCTGCAGTTTTTCTCCCTACATATGAAATTTGACAGATAAAACCAATCTTTATTCTCATAAAGTGAACACTAAAAAAGAAAAACAAAAGAATAAGTCCTTTCGCAGCAACTCCTCCACTCAGTGGCTGCAGAGTACACAGTGCCATCTAATGAGGGTTCTGTATATTTTCTGAAATGAATGAGCCTGACTAACCGCACATGCTTAAATCTAGAGTTACCCTGTCCAATTTGCTGAAAAAGATGCGCCTAACCAACCATTCAGTGCACATTACTGCCTAACCTGAGAGCTGTGCCTGCTCTGAAATCATTACATCTGACTGGACAATGAAAAGCACTATCTGACCAGCGTTTTCTCTACTTTTTAGTAGTAGGATCAGGTAAATGGGATATGTCTAATACCCAATGTCTTTGTAAGTCCTTTGAGCTGGCCACGATCCCTTCTCAAGTGCCTTTTTAGATGCAGGAACAATACTCAATAGCATTACCTAATGAAGCATCAATCTCTTCAAAAAGCTATGCTCCAGGAAATCCTGTTTTTTGTGGGACTGGCTAATTGGGCAGAGACTTGCTGGTCAAAGCCTTGCAGTGGGTTTCATTCCAGGAGCAGGCGAGAGGCTCCATGACTGAATCCAGATCCGCTTCCCTGCCTAATCACCAGCTAAAGGAGATTTGAAAGTTGTCCTCTGGCGGTAAAAAAAAAGACCAAAGTACCTGCCATGCTTTCGTTAGCTGTCTTTCTTTGCCCAGGTTGATGAAATCGAGGTCTGAATTTACTAATGAGAAATCAATGGGTGCACGGCAAAACCCTGAGGCTGCCCTGCTCCTGTGGTGTCTTTCCTTTATCCCCTCCCCCCCCCACACACACACACACACAAACTCTCTGTTCCTGTCTCGCTCACTTTATCCTTCTTCCCCTCTCGCTTTCGCCTTCCCTGCGTTGCGGCTTTTTGACATATTTCTCCGATTTTACTTTATTGAGATAAACATCATATGTCTTCCTTTTGAAATAAAGATCAGAGTGGCTTATTTGCTTTACTGGCCTATTTTTGCTGCTGAAATCCAGAGCTTTGTGTGTGTGTGTGTGTGTGTGTGTGTGTGTGTGTGTGTGTGTGTGTGTGTGTGTGTGTGTGTGTGTGTGTGTGTGTGTGTGTGTGTGTGTGTGTGTGTGTGTGTGTGTGTGTGTGTGTGTGTGTGCATAGCTGTGATGGTGATCCTGCTAGATCTGTACCCTGCACTGTATCTGTAAACTAACATATATATATATATTATGATTTTTTTTTGGAAGAAAATTGCTTTTACCAAAACAAATCATCCGACTGACGGGAGGGGACTGTCATAAGAAAACTCCTTTTTAAATAAATGCTGTTTTTTAGCACAGTAGGACTGAATGTGTTATGCTCTGTCCAAAAACTACAGCCAACTTCAAGTTATGTTTCCTCTTCTGTCATCACAATGTCCAAAAGAAAATCCCCACTGCAGCAAGTAGTCTTGTGATTGATTGGAGTTGCTTTTTGCAACACTTGTGGAGAAAAGGAGCAAAATAGTTGCAAACAAATGGGATATTTACACTGTATTTTACACCTCATGCTGCATCACCGTCTGCCAGCTTCACCCTTAAGGGATATTAATTATGAATACTCTATGACACTGACATGATGATCCCTCTTTTTCTTTCCCTCCTCTCCTCTAGGTAAGCCATGTATCCCATCTCTCCTCCCTCCCCACTGCGGTTGCAGAAGGGTCGCTGCATGTCAAGAGTAATGTATGGCTTATTTATCGTGATTCCTCCTAATTATGTATGAGCATCATACGGTGAATGCCATAATTCATGAAAGTCTATGGGTTATTCATTGTGGTTACGGTCTTGTGCAGTTGATTGGAATGCAAATGTAATCATTATATGCTGAGTGAGAGATAAATAGGGGAAAAAGACGGGGAGAGGCTGCAATAGTGGCCGATTTGTTGACCGCACAGTCATCTTGCATGCTTAAATATTTATTTGCAGATTTTGGTGCATTAGCATTGTTGATATGTTGTTCTGAATTTCCATAAGAATATATATTTACTTACTTTTTTTTATTTTTCCAAAATCTACTGAAACTACACCCAAAAAATAGAAACCTTTTTTTTTTTTTTTTTTTTTAAATGGTGGTAAGTAATTAAGGACTTTTACTCCAATACTGTACTTAAATGCAGTTTTGAGTATTTTCATTTTATGCTATGCTAGTACTGTATACCTATACTCCTTTACATTTCAAAGAGAAATGTACTTTACTGTACGTTCTTAGTTAGCTCTTAGTTTTTCATTGAGATTTGGCAGAAAAAAAGGTTCAAGTTAAACATGCAATTAACAGCCTTTTTGGCTTGTGACCCCCCCCCCCCTGCAAAAATGAGAGCAAAAGTCCAAAACAGTCATTACAAATTTGTGTAATAGAACTTCTTCACATCTTTCAACGATCCATACCTTCTATGTGTTTTATGAATGTGACCCACTGGAAGGGACACGTCTCTTAGGGGCCATTTTTCTACAGAATGAGTTCTTTAAATTTTGATACTTTAAGTACGTTTTGCTTTAAGACTTTTGAACTTTTACTTAAGTGGGATTTTGAATGACCGACTTTTATTTTGTAATGCAGTATTGTTACATTGTTGAACTGGTACTTTTACTTAAGTATCGACTACTCCTTTCACCTGGTCTTTTTCATTCATTTTGATGTAGCACAATGGAAAAAACCAAAACATCAGCTGTCAAAAATTGGGACAGATTAGTGTCGAACCGGCTAATTGTCCCAAAAGAAACGTGTTCCCTCTGCGAACGGTTTTTGCCTGCCAAACATTTCTCAAACAGCAATCATTCCCGAAATGCGCTGATAGCGTGCCAGTCAGAAACATACACTTTACATGACAATTGCGAGCACCTTTCTGTGCCGGGCAGATAAGAGCGGGGGAAATGAACTGACCCCCACCCTCCCTGTGTTTCCATCAGCAATTAATGAATACCTGCCAGACATTTAAACCTTGCTGCTGCTTCTCATTTTTGGCTAATTACAGAGCAGTTTGACTCAATAGATGTTTGCATTTGCACACCATAAGCTCACACGTGCACATACACACACACACACAGCCACTCCGTGGTCGATTTTTGAGGTGATTAGCTACGCAGCATTAAGCGGGAGCCTTGGCTGGCCCTCCTGACGTCGCCGTCAAAGTGGGGTCACTGTGGTCCGGGTTACACAAAGGCTGCCATCAATACACTATTAAACCCATTTGCTGCTCTGCGATCTATTTTTGATGTGAGGTTCACTGGACTTGGCCTGTTCTCTACAACAGCAAAGACCATAGCCACACGCAAGTCCTCAGTGGCAACAGACTTTTACATATTTCTTTTGAGAGGTGGATGTTCACTGCGCCATTTGTGCAGTTAATGAGGCTCTAAATCGCTGTCTCAAAGTCACATTCTCAGTCAGATTCTTTGCTCTCACACTGAGCTTTTAAAACTTGTAAAATCACCAAATGAAAGCTTAAGGAGGGGAAGATTCCATTTAAAATCTCACTGTATGATTCCCCACCAACACTGACCTGTTTTCCATTTACCTGATATTCATTACGCACGATTTAAAATGTCAAGAAGAGAGTTTAAACCAGGCCGAGCTAACATGTTCTGTTTTGGTAACAACAGCATGCTTGTGTAGTTGCAACTGAAAGAATAGCTGAAGAGAATATTTAATTCATATGCTGACTTTACCACTACGCTTTGAAAATCACTATTGAAAATGCAACAGCTTTGAGTTTGTGGCAGACAAGTATTCCTCACGCTTGAGTGACTTCTTCTGTATTGCCTTCTGAATTGATGTGCACATTGTGCTTTCTTTTCACCTTTTGGGCTTTATGAAGTGTAGACCCCCTAACTCCTTCTGCACTGCACACTGCAAAAGGTGTTCAGATTTAAAAAAAAGTTATAGCAGTTCTGGCATGGCTTTAGGGATTTTGATATAGACCAAAAGTCCTGCCATTTTGTGCATGGTCCTCTGAGGATGACTGCTTTAGACCAGGGGTCTTCAATGTTTTTTAGGCCAAGGACACGTAACGTGAAAGAGAGACGAACAGGGACCCCCTACTATGTATATTGTATAAAATTGAGTTGCATAATAAACTGGGCCTACAGTAACGTGTAGGGTGGCCAAAAGCATAAACGCATATCTTTTTATGGTGCCTTATATTGATAAGCTATTAAAATAATGATTTACACATTCATATATCATGTTTTCATGTCAAACATACATGTGGAAGGCACATTAAGTTTAAAGGAACAAGCAGACTTATTGGGACTTTAGTTTATTCACCGTCACCCCCAGAGTTAGATAAGTCCATACTTACCCTTCTCATCTCCGTGCATGTTGTAACTCTGTCTGGCGCACCCACCGCTAGCCTAGCTTAGCATAGATCCTGGAGGTAACTGGCTCCATCTAGCCTACTGCTCCCAATAAGGGGCAAAATAACGCCAACATTTTCCTATTTACATATTGTATAGTCACAGACGCAGCCATCTTCCAACCGTACACAAACTGGGAACTATATTCTCAGAAGGCGAAGCACTGCTACTTGGGCGGAGTGATTTGCTCACAGCACCTGAGAAGCCCCGTGGTGAGGAGCAGAGAGTAACAACGGTGCTTTTCAGGTGTTGCGCTAATCACTCCGCCCAAGTAGCAGTGCTTTGCCTTTTGAGAATATAGTTCCCAGTATGTATACAGTTAGAAGATGTATGTATGGACTTATCTAACTCTGGGGGATACGGTGAATAAGCTAAAGTCCCAATAAGTCGGCGTGTTCCTTTAACTGTATCTGTGGCTGGCTATACTGTAGTGGCTACCTTACCTATAGGCCAGTAAGCCTATCATCATTGTTGTTGAGGTTGTTGATTTTTTACGAATAGGCCGATTTATCTTTTCATGTAATATGTTGGATTTATGTTAATGTATATTTTCAGATATATTTAAATTTTTGGGGAAAAACCCATTCAAAAAAGTAATAAACAATAATTTGGTGGCCCCCATGCAGCTGCCCTGTTGAAGATCTCTGCTTTAGACTTTGGTGATCTCCTGACTTTCCTCTAGCGCCACCATGAGGTTCACATTTGTGGTTTTGAGTGAAATGTCTAACAAATATTGGATGGATTGCCAAATTTGGTATACACATTAATGTACCCCTCAGGATGATTTATAAAAACTTTGGTGACACCTTAACGTTTCTTTTAGCGCCATCATCAGTTCAATTTTTTTTTTATTAGTCCAGTACTAATACCTACAAAACAAATGACATTCCCATCAGCTTCAGCTGTACTTTGTAATGACAGCATGCCAACACGCGAAACCAAGATGGCGAACATGGTCTACATTAGACTCGCTAAAATCTTTACAGTATGTTAGCATTGCCAGTATTAGAATGCCGATGTTAGCATTCAGCAAGTACAGCCTCACAGAGCCGCTAGCATGGCTGTAGCCACTTTATTTCTAAGACTAAATCCAGGCCTATTAATATTTCATGTGATGGGAGGACACTTTTCCCATTGGCTGATTCCAATAACCTCAATTAGCACTGACAATGGTCATCCATTCAAGTTTTATACCTGAGGTATCTTCTTAATAACACAAGGGAGTTCTATAGTAGAGATAAATAATACATTTGGTGAACAAGACTGTAATCTGGCATACAGATGAAAATGTATTGACGCCTTTGGAGAGTTCATTCATGTTTAAACTCAAACGCTTATGCTATTTTATTTCCAGACTAGAAATGACACTCTTGCAGTGTGACAATGAAATTATCGAATGTGGAAGGAGTACATTTGATTTCTTTGGAACTTTATATCTGTCTCTTTTAATCTCTCTGTCTGTTGGCGACAGTTTAAAGTGATGGTTCGGAGTAAATCACCCTAGGGTCCTTTGCACCATGACCTCGAGCCAAACATCTCATCTACAAATTACTACACCGAAAAGAGTTACAACAAAAATATGTATTAATTCAATGATTAAATAAGGTAATGTCTCCAAACTTACCTCAATTATTACTTGTCTCCTGCTAGTTATACTACAGCACTTACTTAAAAAAAAGTTAAATTAATAAATATTTTTGTTGCATCTCTTTTCGGTGTTGTAATTTGTCGACGGCCCTAAGCACTCGTCTTACAGCAGCAACAACAACCGCAGAGAGCAGAAGCCAGCAGGCAAGTGTTATTTACATAAACTTCTGGTGTACTTACAAACTTTCCAATCCATCGTTTTATGAGAGCATAACCTATTTGTACTACTTGTAGACGTTTGGTATCATTTCGGGCATTATTAGTGGGGTCATTTACCAGATACAAACGTGGGTCCGTTAGCCCCTGCGCTAAGCTATTCAGCTGATAACGCTACTCTACGCTAACTCTCCCAATGTTCGACCCAGGTGAAAAAAGCTTCTGGGGGGGTGTTTGGCTCGAGGTCATGGTGCAAAGGACCCTAGGGTGAATTACTCCGAACCATCACTTTAAAGGCCCATCGTAATACAGATTGAGCTGCAAAGGTCGTTGGAATTTTTATTTCAAACCAGTAAATCCAATAGTAACCCTGTTTTTTTTTAAATGTGACCAGAAATATTCCAGACGGCTTCCCTCCAAACCTCAAAACCCAGAGTGAACTTCAATGCTTCACAAACCGTTCAGAGGAGCAGACAGAGGATGCAGGCGAGAAAAAAAGGATATCAAAAAGAAAAGGAGAACATTGATTTCAAGTGCATCCTTCAGGTGTAGCTCAGATCACTGCTGCTCTTCCCAGTGAAGCTGATGATGGACTTGGGGTTGAAAGTTAGATCTTTATGCTTTGGTGTGAGATGGAGATATCTTCTGAGAAGCTGCTTTTATTGGATATTTTGTCCAGCGTGTCCATGCGATATTTTGATAAGGAAGCTGCAATAATGTAGTGGCTTCATGACGCTGGACTCAATGGTGGGAAGACCAAACCTTTGGACCAGGGGTGTCAAACTCATTTTAGTTCATGGGCCACCCCTAATTTGATCTCAAGTGGGCCAGACCACTTCATACTTTGCAAAGTCATCCAGTGGGCCTGATTGGACCCTTTGGCTGGCCGGTTCTGGCCCATGGGCCGTATGTTTGACAGGCTCAATGGTGTTTTAAGCCCCCAGCGTCGACTTCAAGGCAGCGCTGCGACCTTTGACTTCAAGGCACCTAACCCTAACCTTAACCCTAATTTTAACATGATAATACACATGCCATTGGTTTTATGCATTTTACTAACAGTGTGGTTTTATTCTATGATGTATTTTAAATTATTTGTGGTGATTTATTGTGTGGCACTTTTTTATTTTTGACCCTTTTTAAAAGTTTTTATTTAATTTTTTTAGGTTAAATAATATGTCTTTAATATTGGGATAGAATTTATTTTGTATTGCGACTCCGGGCTATTTATTTACATAACTCTCTTTCTCTCTCTCTCTCTCTCTCTATCTATCTATCTATCTATCTATCTCTCGATCTATCAATCTATCGATCTATATTTTATTTATTTTAATTATTTGTCTCCAGGAGAGAGACCAGGGCAGGTGTGGAGGTGACCTTTTATTTAAAGTTTTAATCTCCCGCTGTCCAGCCTGTCCAGTGGTTCTTTTAAAAGTGCCCTGCCATACAAAACTGTTTTTACTTGCATTTTTTGAAATATGTTAGGTCCATATGTGTTTGTGTTATGCTGTGAATGTGAAGAATATTCACTTTTTTTTCTTTTCAAGCATTTTGTTGCATCTGTTGGTTTTCTCTTTTTAGCCACATCCCATGGGCATTATGGGGCTTGCCCAGTTGTCATGGAGGTGGTTTAGTTCTTATCACAAGACCTATTTACCTGATGAATGTCTAAGACCGAAACGTTGTATTTTCTAAATAAATTATTGCTCGTATAATGGTCTGTGTGCGGGACTCTTTCTAAAGCTCCTGATCTGCTACTTTTGATCATATCCTACACTCCTGCCCGACAAAAAGAGGTGTGCAAAAAAGCTTTTCTACGTTGCACTATCGCAAGACCTATGAAATATTCTCTGGCAATGCTCACTCCAATCTTTCTCGGGGAGCCCTGTCTTCAGAGTGTACCAGCAGAGCTCTTACGGTGTTAAATGGTGTGAGCTCCTGAGACTTTGAAGACTCTGCTACATGTTCTGACAGCCCAGCCACGTCCCACTTTCGGATGGTCCCTGTTGAGGGTCTAGATCTTGGCTTGGGATTCTCATCATCTACTCCTTGTACCAATTAGCCCTTAGTGCTCCTCAGACATGCTGCACTCCGTCTGTACACAGTGGCCATTATGCTCCCATCAATCTTCATGAACACAGGTATCTAGAAATAGCAGCATACCATCCTCTTCCTTTTTACTCATGATGACTTGATGTGTAGGATATTGATGTTTTTTGGACAAAGAGTTTGGTGAAAGATGTCAGGTGGGGTATAAGTCATTGTGACAGCAATCTTAGAGTGAATCTGCTTTAAGGATGTAGCTAGTCTGGCTATCACCAGACCAAGCTCAGTCCCAGCAGATTTGTAACGGAAGCAGGATAGAAAAATTTACAGGTTTCCAGCCTGAGCTGCAGGGCAAATGGATCAAATCGCTGGCAGATCGGGCTGGGTTTACCCAGTCTAGGATGTAGCAGCACTTTGGTAACCTTTCTATGGTGTTTGAATTGCATTACTTTAATTAATTCCCTAATTCCTCAAATATAAAACCAATAATCTTGTTTGCGTTGGCAAGAGCACATTTAGCAAAAACATCTCAAACTTAACTGTATGAAATGAAGGAATTGCGAGTCAACAGTTTTTTTTTTTTGTTTTTTTTGGAGCAGCTGTTTTCCGATTCTCTTTGAGTCCGTATTGACCCTCAATGAAGTTTTAAAAAACAGAAACATAAGTGGTGTTTTCGCATAGCTACCATGTAAAATATGAGAGATGTCCCCCGTGTCTCTGCAACTTCAAGCCATGTCTCGAAATCAAACACGTCGAGGAGCGGGCTCACATGTTCTGCCACCCGGCAGTCTCACATAAAATCAAGAGAGGCAGGGTTCAAAGCAGGGGAAATATACTTCCTATCTTTTCCCGTTTCAGCATGCGGTACATTAATTCAAAGTCAAACAGGGGAAGCGGTGGAATTAAAGCGCTGGCCTCCCGAAGGACAATAAAGAATTGAGGTGTGAGGGAGAGAGACGGTGGAAAGAGAACACGAGAAATGGAGTAAAAAGGAGGAAGAGTTAATGCTGAGGTGGAAATCTTTTACTCTGCTCATTCTCTACTAATGTAAGGCTCCCATGGCAGAGAGACGGAGAGGGCATGTGTAGAATGGCTGATGAGCGCCCCGCTGCTGTTGTGCAGACAGACAATGATTTCTCCATATTGGCCGGAAAAAAAGGTTGTAAAAACGTTGGCCATCAGTTCAGAGCCGACAGCGGTGAACTTTTGGCCCTGACTTGACCAATAGACTGGAGTGGCCACATGCGGGGCTGGCATGGACCCCTTAGATCAACTTTCCAGGGGTAAAAGACGGAATGATTGTTCCTGCGGTGCTTAGTGTGCAGAGATAGTGGTGGAATGGGCTTTGGAGACTTTGGCGGACATCCCACACAAGTATTTCTGGGAATTCTAATCTATTTACTTCCTTTGCAACATGAATAATAATAATACGAATAATATATTTTCTAGTGATTCAATCACTGGTTCACTTTCAGTTATCTAAAAGTCTGTCAGGAATGTTATACTTGAAAGGTTACACTTGTCTTTTCAGTGCAGCTTTTCTGATTGAATGTGCCAGGTGAATGTTACCACATTGATGTGTCCTCACTTGACACTGTGACTATGTTACACAAGTTCTGCAAACTAAGTTACAAAATAGGTTTCATTGCCTTCCTGCCATTGTTTTTCAGTGCCATCTAAAACCATTGCATATGACCCTTGTTTTCTGCCATGATTAAAAATGCAATTCCCTCATTTGTTTTTACTTGTTTTACGTATGTTTAAGTATATAACATAGACTGTTAAGTTTAAGCTATAAATGCCAAAGCATTTATAGCTTAAACTTAAAGGAACACGCCGACTTATTGGGAATTTAGCTTATTCACCGTAACCCCCAGAGTAAGACAAGTCGATACATACCCTTCTCATCTCCGTGCGTGCTGTAACGCTGTCTGACGGCTCCAGCATTAGCTTAGCCCAGCACAGATCCTGCAGGTAACTGGTTCCAACTAGCCTACTGCTCCGAATTGTGACAAAGTGACAAAATACGCCAACATGTTCCTATTTACATGTTGTGATTTGTAGAGTCACATCGTGTACAAAAAACAACGTAACATGAGACACAGCCATCTTCTAACAGTAAACAAACTGGGAACTATATTCTCGGACGGGCACGCTTGCGAGCATATCACTCCGCCCAAGTACTATATTCTTCCGCCTGAGAATATAGTTCCCGGTTTGTTTACGGTTAGAAGACGGCTGTGTCTCATGTTACGTTGTTTTATTCTGTCCTCTACAAATCACAACATGTAAATAGAACATGTTAGTTATTTTGTCACTGATCCGAGCAGTAGGATTACTGGAACCATTCACCTGCATGTTCTGTGATGGGCTGATGCTGCTGGAGCCGTCAGACAGCGTTACAGCACGCACAGAGATGAGAAGGGTATGTATCGACTTGTCTAACTCTGGGGGTTACGGTGAATTAGCTAAATTCCCAATAAGTCGGCGTGTTCCTTTACTATTGCTATAGGTAGGATTGCGAAGATCCAGGACTTAGACAAAAAATTTGAACATCAACGTCTCAGTCCCTCCCCCACTTTCTCCTAAGCCCCTCCCTCCACAAATGAGAATGAATGCGTGTGCATGAGCAGTGATTGACACACAGTTAGACACCCCCCCCTGGCCCTGATTGGTGCATCTGAACAGGGAGCTGTGGATTTTTGCAAATTGTATTACAGGCTGTAGTGTTTTTTTTTTTTTATTACCTGCTTCATGTAGTTCTACTGGAACATAGGGTCAGTTTCAGCAAATATGACAGAAAGTTAGTTTTATAAGGCTTACCTACTGCACCTTCAAGTTGCATTGTTCGTACATAAATGGGCTTTATACCATAGACTGTACATAAAGATGGATGACGCGTCTCCACTTCCTAACACTGCACAAAAGTGAAGCCAAAATACGCCGGATACAGGTGTTGCCATCTTTTAATTTTGGAGCCAGAGTCTGTGCAGTAGTGACAAGGCCGTGGAGCCGCGGTGTCAAAGTCCCGTCCATTCACCCGCTCGACCAATCGCGAGTCAATCGCGGCTTTCGTTTCACCCCGTTTACTATAGCTTCAACTAATAAAAACCAAACTTATCAAAAAAAATACACACTAGAACAAACATCAGAACTACCTGAACTGATAGAAACCATCTTTGGGAAACATTTATTTGATGTGCTCTTTGATTTTTTTTTTAGTTTGGCCCATTGCATGCAGGATTTAGGACCTATACTGCAGCCAGCCACCAGGGGGCGATTGATATGGTTTGGCTTTACTTACTTACAGTCAATGCATCAACCTCTGCTTTATAGAAATATGGTTTGATGAGGGTACCTGCATAAATATGCAGGCCAATATTCATTGACTCTTAGTTTGACACACTGACAGCTTGTTTGTGTGCTTTAATGATGGATAATTGGCTATGGTGATGACTCATTGTTGTTATATTAGGTCTAATTAGGCAAGTGTTTCAAGAGTCCTTGGAGGCATGCTTTTATGATGGAGGGATATAGAGGTAAAACTGAGTTTTCTTGCATCATTTAAAAATGTAAGGTGAAATTTGCATACCAGTGGAAGTGAGACTCCTCTCCTCTGCTCCCCTCTCCTCTCCTCTGCTATCCTCTCCTCTCCTCCCTCTCCTCCCCTCTCCTCTCCTCTCCTCTCCTCCCCTCCCCTCTCCGACACTGCGTCCCAGCGGAGCTTCAGCAGGTCCACTCATAAAAGAACAAGTGTGCCTGTCCATATCTTTGACAGCCACACACACGCCGAACAAAGACACACAAACACATGGGCACACACTCCAGAACACACTTGTCACAGTAGTCTCACTTGATACAATCCCTTGATACAACCCGCAGATACCCGTGAAAAATGTTTTACCCAGCCCCTAAAACACACACACACACACACACACACACACACACACACACACACACACACACACACACACACACACACACACACACACACACACACACACACACACACACCTTGCACACTTCCTTACAGGAAAACAGAGCATATCATATCAGCACTCTCTGGAGTGAAATCCACTTGAGAATATCGGAACGAAAGTCAAAGAGGCCCAAAAATAAACTGTGTAATATGCCAGGAAGCAGTGCCTCTTCATATGTGGGCCTGTGTATTGCTAGTTAAAATGCTTGGCCGCGGAGTGGCTTTCGGCTGCGTTTGTGCAGTAACTTCACATCTCCAGTCCTGGGGAGGTTGGTGAAGGAGGGAAAGAGGGAAGGGAGGAATCTCTGTCCTCTCTCTTTTTTTCCCCATCCCACCCTCCACCTCTCCCTGCGTCTCCACAGGCAAACTGCAGAGTGATGATCTCCCTCATTTTTTTTCTCTCTCCCCTGCCCCTCCCTCTGTCTTATCCTTCTCTGCTCCCCAACAACCAAGGCATTCACGCGCCACATAATTGCTGCCTTTCTCTCACGCCCCCCTCCCCATCCCCTCACCCCCCTCCCTTGCAAGGTCACTCCTCTCCTATTGTGTTACCTCCCAAGTCACTCTCAAAAGCCTCATTCAGATCAGTTATGGGGCTTTTTGTAAATATTTAGTGCAGGCGTTTCGCTGCGCACCAAATCATTATCACTTGCTATATAATTCACAGGAGGATTACCATGCAGTTGGATCGCGTCCTTGATGCAGAGATGCACTGGGGCCGTGAAAAGTCCCAACCCCTCAGGCACAATAAATACCTTTTTTTTTTTTTTTAAAGTGTCTCTTGTGGATAGAAGAATGACATACTTCTGTTCCATTGTTGCATGCAACCATATTTATTTAAGTTAGGACTTGAGTAGGAGCATGAAATAAGGGAATCAAACTGTGCCTTTTGCCAAGTCACTGTGCTATTTTTGTATGAACATGTCTCATCAGTAGAGCAAATAGCAAACGTTATAATAATCCAGAATCATGCTTGAATAGTTTAAATTGATTGGCACTATCACTTGTAAGATTCACAAAGCAGAAATGGCAAATATTTGCTGGTTACAGCATCTCAAAAACTCATCTGTTTTGTATCAAGGCAAATTGAATGTATGTCAATATTATTTATAGGGGTGTGACGAGCGCACGACACGAGACCCGACACCAGATTGGGTTCACGAGACGAGAGGAGGTTTTAACACTATTTTAAAGAGAACTTCAATGAAGAAATAAGACGTAAAAAAATAGTCCTTTATTCAATCAAAAGACACAAAATGACAACAGAGCACTGGAAGGTTTTGCCACAAACTCAAATGACTGGCCTCTCTCCTGTATAACTAGCAGTTATTCTATATGCACGGTGGAGAGAGAGTCTCTTTCCTCAGAGAACCAAGGTTACAACGTAACCAAGCTTTTTCTGGCAGTTGTTTTGTACTTGGATTTGTCATTGTATAGTAGACAGAGACGCAGATGTGTGTGTGTCAAGAGAGAGAGAGAGAGTACTCTCTAACATTCTAACGCTGCGTTTCACAGGCAGCTTTTTTTTTCTTCGCTATAGCTCTACAAAAGTTAACTCTGAGTCAACTTTGGAGAACGAGAAGGGGGGCGGGTGGGGATCTTCTATGCTAATTTCGAGGCCAAAGTCAGACTCATCCGTCATCCAGGCTGCTGCTCTGCACTTGTGTACTGATATCACAAGGCGCTTTTTTACCTCGGTGAGAAATTTCGTCATGTTTCAATCTCGTCGCACCTTTAATTATTTATCATTTCTTGCCATTTAGCAATCAAAACGACAAATATTTGCTAGTTCCAGCTTCTCAAGAAAGAATTTGTTTCATATACGGTATTTCAATCAGGAGAGACTTCGTTGCAGATATGCAAATATTTATTATAGATGAGCATGATATGAACATGGATAACATGAATACGTGAAATGTGCATAGTCTTTGGGGATTAGACTCCATCATAGGAAATATTTAAAGGGGCAGAGAAACGGGCATATTGAATGTATTTGGGTTTAGAACAGCTGGTTGGACTAAACAAGCAATGTTGTTTGGGAAAAAAAAGAATGAATCAGATTATTTGAGTCAGTTAAGGCAGTCGGTTTGGTTCACTGTCTTTAACTTGGCTATATAGAAAGCTAATTATTCCGGCACACAGTGTTTCTAGTATTATTATCGTCAAGCATGATTAAAAAACTCATACACATGTAGAAGTGTTAGCTTTGACTTGAATTTCCGCTTGGGGATCAATTATCTATCTGTCTATCTGTCTGTCTGTCTGTCTGTCTGTCTAATTATGATGTGTTTCTCAGACAGCACAGTTAGAATGTCATTTAAGGCAGATTTCAAATAGAAAGCATTTTGTCTCACTGAGTGTGTCCATTCGGGTATTTTGATGTGTGTACTTTGCCAGTGGCGTGATACAAGTTCACAGAGGCTCAATAAATGGCGTGGCAAACTGTGTCAAGTGGAGCGCTCTCAGCGTCTGCATAAGATTGGTTGATAGATAGATTTCACACTCTGGTGAGTCACTCTTCATGTTGGCTTTACACCAGCTTCAGTGTTTTGTCAGGGAGCATAACAGGTGATTATTCCACTCGGTTTACACAGGGAGGGGGGGGGGGTGGTTTACAGTGAGGAAAGGAGAGTGAGAAGAAGAAGAGGATGGAGGACCTCAAGTGTATATAAAGAGAAAAAGCATTGGGACCTTTGCTGGCCCAGTTGTTGGGATTTGTCTTCAAAATCTGTTCTTGCTATTGATGGCAATGTAAAATGTTTTACTTCTTTCTTTGTACAAAGATGCTTTACCAACTTGGGCAAAGTAGGAAAAGTGACAGTGCCCGCATGGGGCCCTAAAGCCGATCATACAATATTAAAAGTTATCTTGTAGAGGGACCCTATATGTCAAAGTCTAGTTTTAAGAGCTATATTTTGGGGTTTAATCAAATTAAAATAGCACACCAATTAAGTATTATTCCTGCAATACTGTTTGCACTAAATCAAATGGGGACTTTCATCCCCACTTCTCAAATGGGAGAGTTTCCTGTTTTCTCTGCTTTATACTGTATCATTTTTGAATAAATATCTTTGGGCTGTTTAGATAAAACAAACAAATGTCACTTTATTATAAGGGGAATCGGCATGCCTAATGATTAAGGATTATTGATGATTTTCCTCTGTTTTATACTATCTATTTATTAATTTAACTTTTTTTTTTAAAGCAAGTGCTGTAGTATAACTAGCAGGAGACAAGTTATAATTGAGGTAAGTTTGGAGACATTATCTTATTTAATCATTAAATTAATAAATATTTTTGTTTGCATCTCTTTTCGGTGTAGTAATTTGTAGACGGCCCTAAGCACTCGTCTAACTGCAGGTAGCAGCACCAGCAGCAACAGAGAGCTGAAGAGAGCAGGCAAGTGTTCATGAACTTCTGGTGTACTTACAAACTTTCCAATCCATCGTTTTATGAAAGCATAACCTATTTGTACTAGTGTAGAAGTTTGGTATCATTTTGGTCATTATTAGTGGGATCATTTACGAGATACATCACTGGATCCATTAGCCCCTGTGCTAAACTATTCAACTACGCTACGCTAACTCTCCCAATGTTCGACCCAGGTGAAAAAAGCTTCTGGGGGGGTGTTTGGCGCGAGGTCGTGGTGCAAAGGACCCTAGGGTGAAATTACTCCGAACCATCACTTTAAGAATTGATTCATTGAAAACAAAAATGGTCTAATCGATGAGCCATTGGAAGCTAAATGGACATTTATCAATTGAAAAATGATGGCAAAGAATGATCTTATTCTTCTTATTGCTTATTTTTAGCCTTTATTGACAGATAGTGGAGACAGATATAGGGAACATGGGATTAGAGAGGGTCTTGCCATGCAATAGAAGGTCCCCGGTCAGAATCAATCTTACTTCCTGGGAAGCATTTGTCTCCTCAACTTGGTTCTGGCCTTTCTAACCTTCCTGCTCAGTTCCCAGCCACAGTCCATCTGCGGCAGGCTTTGGCCTCAAAGCAATTAGCCCGAAAACTGCGACCGGCCCATCCGACCCCACTTGGGCATGACAGATTATGGGGAGAGGGGCGCCCAGATGTATGAGTGCCTTGGCCTTTTGAGTGACAGGTGACACAGGGTGCAGTGAGACGCAGCGTTTGCGGTGGACTCAACCGTGTCATCAGTCCGTCCTCCCACAGGAAGAAGGCATGTTGGAGGAAGGTGGCTTAAACCCCTTCTAATTGGCAGCAGATGATATGTGGATGGCTCCCCCACACACACACGCACGCACGCACGCACACACACACACACACAGGATGAATGACAGGGTCAAGTAGCTTTGTGCGCAGTTGATGTGGGAAAGTTGTTTCTTCCAGCTCAGATCCTCCATATAAGGCTGGACTGGACTCACAGAGTGGAGCTGTTACGCTCTTTGCTCCCTCTGGAGACTCTCTCTCTCTCTCTCTCTCTCTCTCTCTCTCTCTCTCTCTCTCTCTCTCTCTCTTTCTACCTCTCTCTTTTTAGCAGTGTCTCCTAATGCTGTTATTCTCTCAAAATGTACTCCGTCTCCCCCTCAGTCACCTCCAAACACACACACACACCTATGCTATTATGTGCATGCGTGCAATGAGGTGATTCCATACGCTTGAGTGGTGTTCACATCGACTTCGCTCCATGCTTGACTAATGCTAGTGTGCAGAACCAATCGAGTGTGTTAACTGAAGAGGAGGGAAGGGTCGAGTGCAGGGCTGCAGAGCTTGCACCTTTTGAATTCATAGTTATGTCAAATCTGAATAAGCAACTCAAACTGTATACTAAATGCTTGGACGTGTCACGTTCTAAAAAAGGTAGTACTGGAGTATGAGCAGGTTGTGTAGTGGCTCGCATTGCTTGCAGCTAGTTTTGTTTGTGGCAAAATGGATATGAAGAGGAAAGTTCTATTGACATTGCTACTCATTTGGCAGAGCAGGGTCATATAAAGGTGGTTTTGGACTCCAGCTCTCTCCATTCTTAATAAGGTCAAGGTGGTTTGAAATTGCTTTGCTGCTTCAAGTAAATCCATTGAAATGAACTGAATTTTGCATATAGTTTGGAGGAGTTAGCACATTCCGCACGTCAGAGATGTTTGAAATGGCTTTGTCCGTCAAAAAAAGTTGAAATTTACACCAAAGCACCATGTGAATGTACTTGCCAGTGCCTAAAAATTCACTTTTACCTCAAGTCTTTGTACAGCTTTACTACCTGTGCACAGGTGGTTTGCTGAGCACATCTGTTAATGCACCATCCCAAATCTCCTCCCAGGAGCTACACAAACGCAAACAATCCACCAGCAAAGTGTAAGGAAATCTGCTCACTGCTGTTGGTTCCACTTAGTTGTGTAAGCGGTCTGACGCAGTGTGATAGGCTGAAATGTTCAATTCTCCACCGTTTATCAAATACAATTACATCATGGCAGCAACTGTGCAGTGTAAACGGACACTCCTCCTTTTAATGTCTCCCCTTTCTATTCCTACTCTCGGCCTCTGTTCCACTGCACAGATGGCTGCTGCAGACAGCGGCGTTGGTGTGTCTTTTGTGTGTGAGCCCCATGCCTATATGTATGCATGTGCTGTACACACACACACACACACACACACACACACACACAAATACTTGCAACCATTTATGCATGCAAACAGAGCGATGCACACATTTTCATACACCAGTTGGGAAACCCTTGTTTATCCGTTTTGTGTTCTTGTTACGTCGGTGCTCGCGTTGTAATTCAGTCTGGAGTTGACTGCTGCTGTGTCATTCACACACAACATGCCTGCACAGTAACAAACTGCGGCATCCACTGTAAAGGAAACCCTCGGTGAGAAGACTTTAACAACTTATAATAATGATGTAGGGCGCCTCACAGTGGGTTAAAATCTGTGTGGTTCAGGTTGTATTTTAAATGGGAGAAAAAAGCCCCAAACATGTAACATATTTTGACAATCAAATGCAAATTTTAGGCAACAAACAGCTTTTAAATGGCTATAAAAATTGTGTGCGAGTGTCTGATCTGCGGACGCTTCTGAGTTCGATCCCACTGGCAGTGTTGTCGACTTTCCTCTCTCCTCAGCTGCCGTGCGCACAGCGTCTCCTCAGGGGCGCTTTCACAAAGAGAGTGCCTAATGAATGTGGAAAATGAGAATACCAGTTTGATGAACTCTGTTACTCAATTAGTGCAATTAATTTTCCTGTGGCGCCGCTGAGTAAAATGGAGTCACGGATGATTGAGCCGCTGTTTCGCTATCTTATTTTATTTTTAGGCAGCTGCCGGCGTGCATATCCGTATGTGTGTCTGAATGTGTGAGAGGAGCAGTGAGGGAGAGAGATATTTTTTTTTCTGGGAGAGTCTCATTTTGTTTGTGAATGGAAAAAGAAATTGTGTTCTTGCTTGTTCACTGCACAACACTGGTTTTGGCCTTATCTCTTCTAAGCTAATACTGTTCACGTCTGATTTAGTCCGCATTGAATTACAAATCTGCCTGCGTTTGGAGAGATGTGGAGGCTCCGTAAAAGGTTGATTCACTCTGATATTCAGAAAAGAAAAAAATGAAGTGATATGAAGGAACAGAATAGAATACAACTCAGTTAATTTGATCCAGGGAGAATTTGTTTTGAAGCGGACAAAAATAACACCCTTCCATTATGTGGGCTTTGTGGTATATTGTGTTATAAAGCAGTACTTTACGCCAACAAACTGGAAACTTAATTCCGATCATCATGATATCTTTTACACCTTATTGTAGAATAATAAGAATGATGTGCACAGGTTGCCAAAAAGCCCGGCGCAAACAATCCATAGTGCTACTATGTACATGCTGCAAGGCATGCCGCCCTGTGGGTGCAATTGCAAGTATGTGATTGGTCAGCGCTACGTGTAAATATTTGATGTTGCATTGCATCATAGAATAGTAGAGCCAGAGATTTTGCAGGACTGCTGTTGGTGGTAAAAGCTCCTGAACTACCTCATACACCTACGAAATTTAAGCCAGTTTTTGTTGTTGTTGTTGTCAAATGCATGTGAGTTTTACATGATGAATCTTTTGAGGTCAGGTTTTCCCCACATCAAATGTTCAAAGCATGGGTACAATGTCTTTTTTTTTTTTTTTTTTTAACTATCTACAGTCTGAGGCAGAAATCAGCGTTTCTGCTAAAGCGATTTGGCCAGATCAGCTCCTAGTCGCTCTCTCAGACCTGTTACCACGCAACCCACGTCAAAGTGCCTGGCATAGGAGGGCCAACAGGCGGGCACCCGGCATGCCCGCAGATGGTAGGGCGGTCAGAACAGGCGGCGCGAATGGTACCCCTCGCTGTTCGCAACACACATTCACACGCGCGCAGAAACTGTCGACTGTTGCTTTGTGTGCTAACAGCCAGGCAGGCTCGAACTCCCACTCTGCTCTCCGACAGGCTAATTATTGGGTCTCGTGTTGAAGCGGCTGGGAGACGTCGTTCTCTGGTCAGCGAGTTGTTCCGCAGGTAGATAACAACATCGAATGTCAGAATGCCTCGGTATGTTTTTGTTCTTTTTATTCTAGGTGTTCATATCATCACAGATACATACGTTCATTAATGTCAGATAGATATAGAGAAAAGCCGGGGGGGGGGAAGGGACTTTGAACATCTCAGCCAACACAAATTATGCAAGCCCGTTCAGTTAGAGATCTGACACTATGTTTTCATCTGCACCCGTAGCGCCCTCACTTGGTGTTGAGTGTTAATTATGAAAATGGCGGTTCATGCATCATTTTGTCAAATGGAGTCTTAAACTCAACCGGTGGTATCTCAGATGCTGGATGCAAAAGATGTATGAAGCAAGATTGTGTAATTACACACGAGGGCACGTTCTGCAAAAGCAAATTTAACAGCCGTGTTTGATATCTCATTTATGAGTGTCATACGGGCAGATCCCCATCCTCTTTCTCAACAATCAGCCTGGGAACCGCTTAAATCAGTCGCGTTTTTGAGTGACAGGTGGATGCCTTGTGCCGCCAGCGCGGCCGCGGTTGGCAGGCAGCGGTGACAGTCGTCCTGCTGCCATACAAGCTGCTCCTGCTGATGAAACTACAGGAGTGTCCAGGCTGGCCACTCCTCCCCTGTCCCTTATTCTCTCCATCCATCCATTCATCTATCCATCCACGCTTTTTTCTTTCTCTGGTCTCTTTGGCCTTCCCTGTCTGCCTGATTCTTCTTTTTCCCTTTCTTTCAAATGCTTGCCATTTGCTCTAATCTCATCTCTTTTCACTCTTCATTCACAGTCACTCCCTAACTTCTTCTCTTCTTTCATCTGTGCCACCTTCCCTTTTTATTAAAAGGCTTGAAAGAGTACCAGGAGATATACGAAGGCTCCAACTAAATACACCTGTCTTACCAGCTTTAGTGGCTGGTCACACCAGCATTGAAGATTTTGCACCAATTTCAATGAATCAACCGCTTTCCTGAATTTGAACTGCTGGCCAGCCTTCTTGACTTGGAGTGTTCAGTTAAAAGAAATATAGAAATGTAACCTTTTTTTTTAAATCTTATTCAGTCTCCAATGGTATTCTCGGGCTGAATGAAATATTTGTGTGTGTGTAGTGTAAAAGGACCTGTGCCAGGGTTCTAAGTCAGGATAGAGGATGTGGATGCATTATAAAGTCTGGAGAAAGACAAACAACTAGAATAACTTTAGATCTGAGAACAAACTGCAAACAGTAAACTCTTTCTGCCTTTTTGGGGAGTTCTCAAACGGGAATCTATTTTTTTTTTTTTTCAACCTGGGTCTTATTTTGCCATCACTCCTATTGATTATAAATCTAAATAAATAAATCTATCTATATATACTATTTGACTTACTGTTTCTGATTCTGGATGAGCTGTGGACTATCATATACAGAAAAAGAAAATTCCCTTCATATCTACAGCAGCATTGAAATGTGTGAAATGTGTATCTGTGTGTGGTAGTGCTGCAGCCAGATTATTGCAATTTAACTAATTTAAAGCATCTCTCTTGCCATCGCAAATGCAATACAAGTCTAATTACAGTATGTTAGGCATAGTTTCTGCCTTGTTGCTATGTTGCCTATGTTGTTGTGTCCCATTAAATATGTATCCATTGTTGGTACTTGACGCTCATTAAAGCATGTTAAAAGGTGTGTGTGTGTGTGTGTGTGTGTGTGTGTGTGTGTGTGTGTGTGTGTGTTTTAGTGTTGATCCCCAGCAGTAAGATTAATTCCGCAGGTGTCTTTTTTTCTCCCTTGCTCCTTTACTGCCCAAGCTCCTTTTGGAAACCCATTCATCCTGTGTGTGTGTGTGTGTGTGTGTGTGTGTGTGTGTGTGTGTGTGTGTGTGTGTGTGTGTGTGTGAGAGTGCTCAAGAGGCCTTCAGGTCATGTTCTTTATAGGTCTTGGCTTATCTATGTGATTTACAGTCCGGCACTGTGAGCAAGAGAGTGGCAGACAAGGCACGGCATCGATCGACAGCCACGAAATGTGTGTGTGTGTGTGTGTGTGTGTGTGTGTGTGTGTGTGTGTGTGTGTGTGTGTGTGTGTGTGTGTGTGTCAGAATATTGCATTAGTGCAAACTTGGCTTCTGCTGCTCAGACTGTGTCCTAATTGTCGGGCTGGAAAACAGATGGCAAGGAATGCTATGTCTCCTCTTGGTTCCTCTGTGTCCCTGACATACACACACACACACACACACTTCATACGTATATTACAATTCTACTCCCCCACAAGAAATGATTTATGTTATGCAAAGTCATTGCATTGGACCCTTGCTTTTGAATACAGGCTGTGACACTCAGTATGTTGCCCTGATTTTGTTTGTGTGCGTGTGCATGTGTGTAAGAGTGAAGGTCAGTTGAGGGACGTGGCACCTGTGGGTGGTGTTTTAGCTCAGCGTGAGCGCTGTATCGCTACACCTCCGCATCACTGCAACGCCACGGGTTTTGCAGCTTAACGCCCCAACTACTACATACAATATCTCCATCTTTCTCATGTGTACACACACACACACACACACACACACACACACACACTAACGAACACATTTATTTTTTTTATTTAAGCTAACATTAGTCAGTGGCATTCCTGGGTGTTTTTGGTGCAATAGGGGGTATCTGCCTTATTTTAAAAACCAACCTGTTTATTAAAAGGTTTTGATGTTAATGGGCGTTATAGTTGTTGCAAAGGCCTGAAAGTAATGGTGCAGTCTGTTAGAGCCAAATAGGTCCGACATTAGCACATAATCGCATGTTTTTTCGCTATCAGTTTTACTGTAAGAAACCTAGTCAAAACTTAAATGGGCACACCAAACAAGTTTTAATATTGAGACTGGTTTAGCTCACTTTGCTTTTGCCTTTTCTCCCGAAATGACTTCCTCGTAGGTGCTCACAATTCCCTGTGGATGGCCGAGCTCCTGAACACTCTGACCACACAACATGGGATATTACTTTCTCCTCCTTATACTCATCATTTCTCTCACGTTTCATTTCAGTTGTTTTGTCTGTCCAAGTTCGACTGGACTGTCTGACCGACTGTTTGGGATAAAAAAAAAATAATAAAAAAAACTAAGCACATGGCGGCTGACAGTGATCGGTTGTACTGCCAGGTGCATTAAAGGGGTCGGTGAAAACACACCGACATGACCTAAATTAACTTGGTGAGAGATTGATTTTGCTTTGGGCAAATGAACACACACTGCGTTGGATCTGTAGGTGTGCGAGTGCGTGCACGTGAGTTCTCTGGTTGTAATGTCCGTACGGTGTTTGTATGGGCTTCTCTGTGATTTGTGTCACGTGCAATTGCACTTAAGTTCTAACCATGTGTGTGTGCTTATTTTGCTTGTCTGTGTGCATTTGTACTCTTGGTTATGACTGTGTTTGTGTGTGTGTGTGTGTGTTTTGGCAGCCTACCACTGCCTTTTAGTTTCAAAAGTGTTTCATTCAGAGCCAGATGAAATCCCTCCTCCCTCAACGGCAGCGATCTGACGCCGTATCTTGCAGTCGTCGCCGCAGGCTAGCACACTCGCACGTACACAGACACAGGTGGATTTGACTCAGTCAGTAATATGGCTGAGGAGCTCATTCACATCCCCAGTTCCCTTTGCTTTCTAGGACATCATCTTATCTCATAGGGGAAAAAAAGCATGTGGGAAGGACAGAAATACTAAAACGGACAGATAAGGAGACCGAAAAACACACATGGACTAAGAGGGAATAAATGAAATGAAGGCAGCGCTACACAAAAAAGAAAAAGAATTGATCGTTCTCTGCTTCTATGCCAATGAGGCAGGTAAGCGAGCAGATTCCTCTTTTCCCAAATAAGTACAGTACCTAATGAGTACTGTGTGCACCATTCAGGAAATTAAAGATGAACGTTTGGTGGAAAAACAAATCATTTTGACTTCAGGGCTGTACATTTCACTTGGCGAATGTTTCCATCTAGATGCAGGATCTACCTAGAGGAAGGTGTTCTGGGTAACCGTCAGTCGCAGATGCTCACACACCTCCCAAGTCTGAACATTTTGTGCACCTCCGCACGTTAAACAAATCTAAATCTTTCATTCAACTTCATGTCGGGACGTGATTTTTTTATAATGGAACACTGCGACTGAAAATGAACCTGTTAACACTATATCTGAAACCGGTAGATGTTCAAAAGAAAACCGCTACGCCAACATTCCCAAATGCCGCCTGCTACGTTTGTCTTTCTTAAAAAGTTTGAGAAAAGTTTGTAACTTCTCAAATCCTGCAGCATAATCCACTTCCTCACTATTGTTACGTGTGCTCAGTATGTTCCAAAATAATCGTTGCTTTGCCAAAGAAATCACTAATTATAATAACCTGCAGATTTAAGCAAGCCAGAACACATCATGGACGTATTGTTGGTGGAGTATTCCTTTAATTCAGTTCAATGTATGATTGTGTGTGTGTGTGTGTGTGTGTGTTTTAGGAGGGGTTTTAGCCGACAATGTGCTGAAGACATGATATGCATGAGTATTTGCTGATGTGAATGTACATAATTACACTATAATGCTCATAAGCATATGTTTTAATGTGCGTGCAACCATGCGTGTACGAGGGTTTGACCTTAATGTGCAAAGTGGTATTTATTTATTTTTTTGGTGGTGCTAATTTGTTTGTTTATCATCAGCTTTCAGGACCTTCTATCTCTTCCACACACCTACGAATACACACTCCACCAGCATGCACATGTGTGTGTGAGTGGCTCACAAGTAATGACCAGTGGCAGGTAGAGAGGTGATGGATTGCCTGATTAGTGGTCTGGCAGGGCTCTCCTCACAGATGGGCTGTTAGATGTGGGCATCTGGCCCTGACACACACACACACACACACACACACACACACACACACACACACACACACACACACACACACACACACACACACATACATATAGTGTGAGAGAGAGATATAGTTTGTAGGCCTCCATACCTACACATGTGTCATCCACAGAGGCATGGATGCTCAAATAAAAAACTTGTCTCCCCTTTCACCATCTGTCCCTTGTCTTCACTTACTTCTTCTCTCCATTTCTCTCTTGTCCTCCCTCTCTCATTTTTTTCATTCTCTCTCTCTCTCTGTGTTTGTGGTGCCATGCTTTGCTCGTTAGTCAGTGTAATTACCACGGAAGGGGAACAGATTAGGGCATTTACACGCCAGGATGTTTACATGCGCGGACACACATGCTGCCCGTATCACGGTGCAAGGGATTAAACCTGCATGCGCGCGCGTGCGCATATCCATGGCTCATAAAAAGCATTGTCAGAACAAACATTCAAACACATGTATGGAACAGAAATGTACACTTACGCAAATATGACATATGTATATAGATGTGCACACACTGAAAGACACAGTATATGTGAAAAATAGTTAAGGAATGGACCAGGGGTTAATGGGAATGATTGTTTGCATGAGAAACCTACTCACACACGTTAGTTTAGCCATCCTACTATTACATTTTAATATATGCGTTTCTAATTAACCTTTTATTTAACCAGCAAAGCCTCATTGAGGTGTCCTTAGACAGCAAACAGACAGTACAGACTAATAACACAAAATATGTCACAAGTTTATATTTAAAGGAATAGTGTGACATCTTGGGAGATATGGTTAATTGCTTTTTTTTGCCAGGAGTTAGATAAGAAAATGAATACTACTCTCATATCTGTCAGTTAAATGTGAAGCGACAGCTAGCACCTGGTTAGCCTAGCTTAGCATTAAGACTGGATGTGCGGGGGGGAAACAGTTTGCCTGGCTCAAGAAATAAGATATATATATATTATAGAAACCACTATCTATCAAACAGTATTTTGAGTCTGAGTTTGTACTTGGTTGTTCCTCTGGGTGGGTGACAAGCACCATTAAACTCGTTGTCAAAATGATAGCATGCTTGATGAGAGCCAAAATCCAGCCAGGACCTGGACATCTCTCTCCCCTAAAATGACAAATTGAAGGAAATTTCAAAGTTTAATCCCCCCCGGCGCTCTCTCCCCTGCTCATGAAGTTGCACCCGATACCCTCACAGATCTCGTGCTTCCCGCTGTGCACGACTTCCTGCACGATGCTCCGGCGACATGTAATTTAATTTCAAATGTGTTTCCGTGTCAACCTGCAGGTGCTCGCCCAGTGAACTGAACTGCTGACGTGACACTAAGGGAGCCTCTTTTACTGTGTCCCCCTATCAGTAAATTTGCCAACAGGGCTCGAGATAGCCAACCCCCTCCAGAGGGGGGGCTAATCCAATCACACGGGGGGGTTTGCAATGCAATGCGGATCCCAGCGTTTGATAGGCTCCCCCGCTTCTTCATCCAGCGTGATGATAATGGCATGTGTCGTATGCTTATTCAGGCTCAAAGTAATATCATTTGTAGCGTTTTCCTCTCTGCCTTCAGCCTTCGCTCCATAAAGCTAATCACAGTGCTTGGCTTTGGATCGGGAAGGGCGAAGAGGGGAGAGAGTGGGGAGGACGATGGGAGTAAGCAGGGGCTAATGGCATTTTAAGGGTGGGGAACCACTCCCATTACTTATGATAATGAAAAGCAAATGCACACACCTTCAGGCTAAAGGTACATGTGTATGCATAAGCTTGTTGTGTGTTCCCTTTGTTGCATGCACATTTCTGTTAGAGAGAGAGAGAGAGAGAGAGAGAGAGAGAGAGAGAGATAGATAGATAGATAGATAGAGAGAGAGAGAGAGAGATAGATAGATAGATAGATATTTCACAATTTTATTCTGAGCCTTTGAGTGTGAAATGTTTCCTCCGGGTGATATCATCCAGAGGACACCGAGCTCTTATTGAGTTAATTAAACCGCGGTGAAAAGATGTAAAAGACTAAAGTCTAAGACTCATCTAGCGATGCTGCTGTAAAAATGCACTTTTCAAGTTCTGAAGTTGTTTCATGCACTGAAAGGAGTTTCATAGGAATTCAAATAAAAAAAATCACAACAAGCTTGACTAATAAACCGAAGAGCCTCTCGAAATCCAAGTAGGTAATACTTTTTTGGCGGTTGACATTTAAATCTTGGGAGATGTTACAGTTTTTAAAAGTACCATCATTTTTTTTTTTTTCATCATCATTTTGTAAGGCTCGATAAAGTATCCTACTTTGAGAGGAAACTATCCCACACTGAAGACACCAGCCAGTTATTGCACATGTAAAGCATGCAACGACAGGCTTACAAGCTCATAAAAGCTTGTATAATTTCCATCTCCACATGCACTAATACACACACACACACACACACACCATATCCTCTCTCTCTCTCCTCTTACTGAGTTGAGCAGACAGGTTTTGTGTAAACAATGCGTCAAAAGTGTCCTGAGAGATGGATAGCGGTGACTTCTCTTCATCTGCCTGTCGGCGCTCTCCTGTTTGCCAAATAATACATCTGTGTCACACACACACTCTGACTACGATCATGTTCATTGTGGCGTGTGTGTGTGTGAGATGACCTCTCTGAAGAAGGTTGTACAATTCAGTTCGATATCATTGGCATTGAACGCAATCCATTGTTTTCCAGAATCGTCCAATACTGACATTCTTGACTGGCTATAAGGTTGTGTAGGGATGGAGACATATTGTAAAGACAAAGGACAAACCACAATTCTGTGTCATTTTCATTGGATGCACATTTATGTATTATTCTGGCTGCTCTCCAGTGGGTCTCTGGGCCATTTATGATGCAGCAACAAAGCCTGCCCAGTGTGTATAGTTAAACTATTGATGCATTATTGATGTATATAAGCTGATTCTCGTATCCAGATGGTTCAGTCAACCTAAAATGGTTGTCAACACCAAACCAGCAATTCAAAATAGTACTGTACTATCACTTAAACACAGAGCGCCACCTAGAAATGCTGCAGGACATCATACAGTACCCTATAATGTCATTATTAGTGTGTGTGCTGTGAAAGATCGTGTGTGTGTGTGTGTGTGTGTGTGTGTGTGTGTGTGTGTGTGTGTGTGTGTGTGTGTGTGAGAAGGGGGTTATGACATACTCGGAAGATATACTGTTTCCTTCCAACACCACCTTGTCCTTTCAAGGTTGGGGATTACACCGCGGAGAAGTGGAAGGGAAGGGTGGTCTTTACACACTCTGCAGAGCACACCTACTCACCCTTGTCCCGCTTGTTCTCCCTCCCCTCCTTTCTTAATTTCCCCCTCCTCATTCCACTCATCATAATTCCATAACCCCCCCCCCAACACCCTTCCTTCTGCTTCTCTTTTTTTACGTTCACTTCTTATCAGTCTCTGCTCTCGCTGCTCTTTACTGTGTCCTCTTTCACCACCACTCTCCGTCTCTGGCTCGAAAAAACACACTCATTTTTAAATGTCTGCGCTCTCGACTTGATTCAAGGCTGATTGTTGAGACCCTGAGCACATTGTGCTAACTATGTTGAATGTGCAGGAGCCCAAGGGCGAGAATGAGTGAGCATTTGGCTGCTTACAGTCACAGAGAGCTAGCTGTTTGACAACAGTGTTGCATTATGAAGTAAAAACCGCTCTGTACAGAATGACACATTGGTTCAGTGTGCATTTATCAGGAATTGTAGTTGTAGTGCGGATGAGGTTCAAGGCTAATGTAGTATTTTGCCTCATTGGAATTTAGGAGCCTTAATATGATTAGGTTTGTTTTTCTGTGTCTTAAATGCATGAAATGAATCTTTGCTTTGAATGTTAAAGATTTCAGTACCCATCTGGCATAATGCCTATATCGGCATATATGTTTTTTGGGTAATACTACTACTGCTACTTTGTATTTGTCACTTCTGATAGTATGTACTGACAAACACTTGTATCTGGATAGATAACTAGACAAATACAGAACATTATGTTGTTAATCAATACCTTAAGCAAGGTTTCATATCCGTTGTTTTTGAGGGCAAGGAAGAATGTTGACTGTATTTCTTCAGCTGGGCAGTAAAAAGCCTGCACCAGTGAAATAAATGCAGTCACTATTAGGCATATCCCATTCAGAGAAAGCAATGGTTAAGCAAAGCTGGATTGATCATAGAAAGAGAGAGTTGGCAAGCAGAGACGAAAGGATGGCACAACAGAGAGCAGACGGTTGGAAGGTAAAGGTAGGAAAATGAAAGATCCACAAAGCAGGTGAGGGGATCTGTGCAGCCATGGATTGATATGTCCACTAATCCCCGACTGTGTTGACAGGTGGGTCCAGTCAACCCTACATTGTGGCTTTGCCAAGCGAGGCCCACAGCGAACCAGCCATGCCAGGCTTCAGCTGTGGGCATGGGGGCCTGTAAGTCTGCCCGGTGTACCACTTAACAGACAGAACAATGTTTACTGGTCAGGGCCCCCGGCGAAATGTTATTGTTTGGACATGACACGCGGGCCTTATGGGACTTTCAATATCTGCCAAACAGACGGTAGTAAAATGGCAGGGTACACACATGAGCAAACACACTTCACGACGACTTCAGATAAAACTTGCACAACTCTCCCAAGCCACTTAAAAACAGGAGAATCACCTGATCCTGTCACCCCAACGGCACAAATATAGAACCGAGAATCTTCATAGTTTGATATTTATGTATTCAGGATGATAATTAGGTTTCCTGCTAACGAGAGGGAGCTGTCACGTGGGTTGGAAGCTAGCTTTACCCGTGCTTTGGCACATTTAAGTCGAGCCAAATTAGGAGCTATTCAGAGTTGTCATCATTAACAAGAAACAACAACATAAGTTTAACAAAATGTTTGGTGGCATTACTCATGCAAAGTGGTGACGTTGTTGACCTTTCCGAAGATACCACATACGTACTGTAGTGTGGTCAAAAGCGTGTAGACATCCACATGCGATTGCCATTCCAAACCATAGGCATTCATCTCTTGCTTATAGCAAGGCTTCCCACAAGACTATTGAAATTGGCTGCTTGGGTTTGCTCCCATTTAGCCAAGAGCTAAGAACCGATTGGGTCTGGCTCACAATCTGCATCCCAGAAAACCATTCCTTTATGGACCTGGCTTTTTGCAAGGAGCAGGAAAGGGCCTTCCTTAAACTGTAGCATTACATTTTCTGTTAATTTGAACTAAGGGACCAGTGTCCGAAATTAACCCTATTTTAACGATCTAATGTAACGCATGTTTCAAAAGGGTTGTACTTAGTGTCTTCGTTAATTCATAGGTGTGTTTTGGGCGTAACATGCATTAAACCAATCAGAGTGTCATCTCCCATTCCCTTTAAAAGCCAGGTGTACCTTGGCGCATTGCTTTTATGATGGTGGATTTGCACCGTAATATTTTTATTTGTAATCTTTTGCATTTGTGTGCTGCTGCGCTTCTCTGCGTGTGTAACAAGCAGAGTGTGCACGTGCTGTGCATAAGCCTAGGCGCGTTTTACAAAATTTTCTGTTAAAATAACAATGAAATGCTGCACTATTGACATTAGACCAGGTTTTTGTTGGTCAATGGCGCGATCACTTCCCACTGTCTCAAGATAGCAATACACCAAGAATTCACCTGAACACACCTCCCTGTAAGACCAGCACGCCCATGGACGCACAGATGGGCGCAGGACGTGCATTTGCTATTTAACCCTCATGCCCTCCTCGGTCATTTTTGTACATTTTTCTCAAGTTTCTTTTTCATTTTGTGATCATTTTTGCTGTGTTACTGCTTATGGCATGAAATTTTGTAGGAACCTTTCTTTTCAGCCAATTTTTTTAAATCCAGTGTTTTTTACTCTTACATGTCTTTTATACTTAAATGATTCATTTTGTACCCTTTGGACACCTTCGTGGCAAAAATGTCCACACACACAAAAACTGTTATTAAATCATCATATATCAATATTTTTTTCTGCTTTGGTGTCCAAAGGGAGTATCTGGCACTATGTAAAAAATACTAATGCAATCAAATTAATTTTGTTGCTTATCTTTGACATATTCAAGCCTCTAATCCCCACCAAAGCCTCATCTACATATTTATATGGAAAAGAAATCATTTTGTGTTTTTTTTTTAATAAAAATGAAATACTTCAAATAAATAAACTGGCATTTAAAGGGTTAAAATCCTGAAAATGATTGAATGTTTGGTTGTTTTGATTAGGTTACAAGTTGTTTAAGTGATTTATGAAAAAAAAAAGCAGAAAAATATATTGATATATGATGATTTAATACGTTTGGCGGGCCTTTTTTGCTCGTCAGGCTTTTGGGGTGACTAAGTTTTTTAAGGAGGGCATGAGGGTTAAATGACGTGGGCGCTGGACGGGAAATCGACAACTGCGTCGGTCTTAAACTAGCAAAGACACTGGCGTCGGGCTTTGCGCTGCGCCGGGAGAAAGATAGGGCCCTCTGACTCACCGGCCATGTTGGCAGGTAGCTGAATAAATCCACCAGCCAAGCATCTTTTTTTACGGCCCAAATTTAAAATTGTGTTTACTTTGTAACTCTTCTTGGAACTCTCTTGTTAGTGTTTCAAGTCCTACTGGTTTATTCTCTGTTTTCATTGACTAAAAACTGCCTGAACACTGACAAACAGACGATTTTAGCTTTACCAAAATGAAGACTGAAAAACATTCACTATTTTGGTACAAACATTTACCCGCCATGTGGTGGATAGCTTTCTTGGATCTCCTCGCCAAATGGAAATTTTTGGCGCGAGTGTTAATTTCGAACACCGTAAGGGACCTTGCCTAGACTATGAAGATCAGTCCCATTACTGCTGGTGCCCTTTTTTTCCCTAAAATGTCCCACCACGGATAAACGTGTCGCTCGCTTCACTTGTGTGTGTTCGTTTGTCGCTGAATAGCTGATTTCCAATCACAACCACTTCACTTTATTCCTTTCGGTGGCATTAAAGTGATGGTTCGGAGTAATTCACCCTAGGGTCCTTTGCACCATGACCTCGAGCCAAACACCCCCCCAGAAGCTTTGTTCACCTGGGTCGAACATTGGGAGAGTTAGCGTAGAGTAGCGTTATCAGCTGAATAGCTTAGCGCAGGGGCTAACGGACCCACGTTTGTATCTGGTAAATGACCCCACTAATAATGCCCGAAATGATACCAAAACGTCTACAAGTAGTACAAATAGGTTATGCTCTCATAAAACGATGGATTGGAAAGTTTGTAAGTACACCAGAAGTTTATGTAAATAACACTTGCCTGCTGGCTTCTGCTCTCTGCTGTTGTTGTTGCTGCGTAAAGACGAGTGCTTAGGGACATCTACAAATTACAACACCGAAAAGAGAATGCAAACAAAAATATTTATTAATTAAACTTTTTTTTTTTTAAGTAAGTGCTGTAGTATAACTAGCAGGAGACAAGTAATAATTGAGGTAAGTTTGGAGACATTACCTTATTTAATCATTGAATTAATAAATATTTTTGTTGTAACTCTTTTGGGTGTAGGAATTTGTGAGCGCCTAAGCACTTAGTCTAACGGTAGGCAGCAGCAGCAGCAGCAGTAACAGAGAGCTGAGAGCAGGCAAGTGTTCATAAACTTCTGGTGTGCTTACAAACTTTCAAATCCATCGTTTATGAAGCATAACTATTTGTACTTAACTTATTTGAACGTTTGGTATAATTAATTATTGGGGTAACTCGGAATACGCTAAGCGTGGGTCCGTTAGCCAACTTATCAGCTGATAACGCTACTATTCTTTCCCAATGTTTGACCCAGGTGAACAAAGCTTCTGGGGGGTGTTTGGCTCGAGGTCATGGTGCAAAGGACCCTAGGGTGAATTACTCCGAACCATCGCTTTAAGTGTTCCTCTCGGACAGCGGCTGGGGCCTTGGTGGAGTCCCTGAGTATCACAGCCCTGCCTTGATCTTGTTTATTTAGTATCCTACCGGAACCCAGAAACGAGGATAGGGAATGAGCAAGCTGGAGGAAAAAAGGAGGAGAAGAAGAGGGTGGCTACCTCACCCCATTGCAACCTCCACACTGTGCTCTTCGACACTCGAAAGAACTTCCACCCTCTGGTAACTTTTCAAAGGCGCCAGTAATGGGTCTTTGAAGCAGCCATCAAAAATAAGTGTATTTTATCCTCTCTTTTTTTTGTCAGGCTCAATGCTCTAAGGGGTTGGATGACTTTTTGTCTGTGAGTTGTATGTATGAGAGGAAGAGAGACAGAAGGAAACATAAAGAGACTGAAGGGCCTCACAGCCAGAGAACAAGGAAATGTGTTTTTTTTTTTTCTTTCTTCTGCACCTTTAGACCTTTTATCTTATTTCTCTCAACTCTTTTGCTCGATCTCTCTATTCCTCTCCAATTGCTGTCGAGGGGTTTTCAGGACCAACATGAATGCCGAGGGAATGACAGAAATATTGTATTTTTTATTGTTATTGTTTATGTGATTCTTTGCTTTTTGTACCTTTTGCTCTACACTTTTTCTTCTTTATTTCTTTAGCTTTGTCTCCAACACTTGCTTGATGATCTCAGACAAAGCCTGTCATTGAAATGCACTTTGTAAGGCCCTTCTTCCCTTGCAGAATGCCGTTAGAAGGCGGTCACACTGTTGAATGTGTAATTAGCTGCTGCATAAATAAATTCCACGTTAATTTGAAGCGCCTTTCAATCTGCATCAATCTGCATGTCACTCTGCATGTCCTAAATCTGGTCTTCCATATCTGGCAGGTCTTTCATGGGTGAAATTCTCTAGCTTCGCAGGAAGTGATTGTTTTTTTGCCTGGCTGCAGCAACAATGGTTCTTTTTTAGAAGGAACAGTATATATAACTATATAACTATAACTCCATCTAAGATAAAGTCCTCTGAGTGGGAAAAAAAAAGTAGCAAACTCCACCAAAGATCCTATTAAAATATCCATTTTGTTGACAGACAGAGGAAAACATGGCTTCTCTCACTGTCTTTTTTTTACTACAAAGGTCATGGAGTGAAAGAGCATGTATCTGTCTCGGATGTGTTTTCGGTATCAGTTGCAGTGCGTCCTCAGCTAACCCCCGGCTGCACATTGCAGCGTGTGAGTACACAGCCTGGCCAGATGACGCTTCACTTGGTGGGTGACTTCTAATGTAATTGCCTGTGTGTTTGACTGAGTGCTTGTGTGTGTGTGTGTGTGTGTGTGTGTGTGTGTGTCGTGTGTGCGGCGTGTGGTGTGTGAGAGAGAAGGTAGTTTCTGCTGAATAAAGCACTTTGCTACACCTCTTGAGTGGATACTTCCAGATTCTTTGCTCTTCTGTAACAGTTCTCTTTGTGCTCTTACTCTGAATAAAAGCTGGGACGAAACACCCCCCTCCCCCGCTCCACTACAGTTTACAGTTGATCCCTAAACTCTGACTCCAGCAAACAAAAGGGTTTTATTAGCTGTAATGATAAATATATACTATTTATTACAGGGCTGCTGTATTAGACTGCAATAGTTTGAGCTAGGTGTACCTAATAAACTGGCAATAAAGTGTATACGACTACTAAGTTAGTAGCAGTTTGCATGCAACAATTTAAGGAAACTTTTTTTTTTTTTTTTATATCATGTTAATGTTCCATTTAACAATTTTTAGGACATTTAGTGAATTAACAATGTAAGAAGGCCGGCCTTGTTTATGTGCATCTGTAGCGAACAATTGGGCAATTTCACTTCTTTAATGAGTTTGCAGCTCTGCATCACTGCTTTGTTTAATCACCTTTTCAACAATAACTGTTATTATCAGAAGGGATGTTTCCCCAGCAGAAAGTAAAAGCCCATAGCTGCCCATTATTGCTATTTTTACTTCTTTTTTCCCCCCCAGGGAATATGGTGCTTTGTAGTCCCCTCAATGCATTTATGGCAATTTATATCTTAAAAGGAGGGATGATGAGAAAGTAGACTTCCACCCATCTACTGCTGCCCTCGGAGCCCCCGTAGCTGTGCCCCCTTCCCCCAAGACACCTAGGGAAGAGGCGGAAACGAGCGTAGGAGATGGTACATATTTCTCTTTTGAACTTCACAGGAGTGTGGTGCTTTCAAAACGCTCCCAGGTGCAGATTTTTCTTAGATGTGAGGAGGAAGGCCAGGGAGTTCAGAGAGAGAGGGACAGCAGAAGGAGTGAAGGAGGGAGAGGGAGAGATGGAGAGGCGCCGAAAAAGGGCTGGCGATAGCGAAAGATGGAGAGAGCGAGTGCTAGAGAGAGCACAACAGAAAGAGAGTGGGAATGGTTTTGTGTATCCCGCTGGGGGTGAAACAGTAAGCCACTTTCTATGTTTTGGAGGAAGTGGATTGATTTCCCCTTCTGTGACCTCTGTCTCACTAGCTGCTGTTACCAAGTGTGATACAAAAGTCTTTTAACTGGAGGTGGAAATACACCGGCTGCTGCCTTTGGAAACAGCAGAAGCTGTACTCAGTCCAAATGTTCTCAGGCATCGTGCAGAACGGAGTCAGAAAAATATATGTTATGCAATATATATATATATATATATATATATATATATATATATATATATATATAGAGTCAGTTTTCTTAGTTTTATAAAGGAGGATACACTGAGTACAAAGAGTGTAAAAATAATAATGTTCCTTTTTTTAATGCTCTTGAATGCATATCAAGTGTCTGCGCATTCATGTTTGTTTCATTAGACTTTGGAAGGTTTTAAATATGATATGCCATTACTAATGTATAACACAAGTGAAAATTCATAAAGTGCAATAACAAACAGTAGGGCTTATAACCAAGTGTGATAGCTAGGTCCGTTCATTTTGGGAGTTTTGGGAGGTCAATTATGTTGTGTCTAATCCACTCCTAGTGTTTTCCACGCGTGTCTAGTGCTCAGCGGCTGACTTTAGTTTGTTTTCAGGCACATATGGCGTATGAAGGCTTTTAATGTGTCGAGAAAATGGAACTAGGCTTAAAATATCTCTTATGTCTCTTATTCAGTAAAGATTCACCTGCTAATTTGAGTCACTATTATTTTTTCTCGACTACACCGAGGGCTGAGATCCTGTACGTTCTCGAGCCTCCTTCAACAGGTCACGTCGGCGTGTCGGGTCAGTGAAACATAAAATTAAAGACTCTTAGCCTTTCGACATCTCCTCACAGGGCATCAAAAGTTAATCTGTCCTCCGTTGAATTCAAATTAACGTGACCTTCCCCCTTACAGCCCGTGTGTTCCACTGAACCCTTCAAACGGCACAGGACGGACCAAGCGCTGTTTGCCTAAATGATACAAGCCGAGCCCCCCCCCCTCCCCGAGGCCTGGATGCAAACACAAATTACCTTTAAGAAAAGAGGTGGTAGGAAGGGGGGGGGGCACCACAGGTGAAGGTCGAAGCAGGCGTAGGCTACAGAGCAGCTACCCACCATCCTTCCAAAAGAAAAAAACAAGCTGTGACAGAGCTGGCTCGGTATAAATCTCAGAGCTGTAAAACTGGTTCTGTCTACAGTGCCCACCCTCGTAAATTGGCATCTCCCTGCCCCCGCCCCGTCCCACCACTGGCTTCACACATGCTTTATGACAAGAAGATCAGACCACTAAATGAACGGAGGCGAGGGGATCGTAAATCGTCCAGGTGAAGACGGAGATACAGTGAGGGAGGTTGTTTCGGTTGACTCGACCAAAGACGAAAAGTGAAGTTTGGTCCCTCGGGATGAAAAGAGACAAAAGTCAAAGTTGAGGAAGGAGAACTTTTTAACTTTTAATATATCCCCTGGTAGATACGCAGACGATTGCGTGATCATGAAACTTAATACACTTCATGTACCTGTAGTGTACTGTAGATGAATTAGCCTTTCAACCACCAATTTGTATAGTAATGAAGAAAAATGTATTCCCTCAAAACTCCTTTGTTTTAAGATGCCAAATTCACATTAATAGCGTCCATATGCCATGCTAAGACAAGTGTGTTGACATAGAAGTATTTGCTAATTATACATTAATTTACTTAAGTAATGGCATCATTAGCATACGTGGTTATTGGTGGTTCTCTCTGTGTGCCTGTGGCTTGTGGATGAATACACATTTCTTTACAGAGTCGCTTTAATTAGTGCTTCTCAATTGAAAACATGTTGAAATCATATCAACTGCTGCAATTTTCAGCTTACAGGAGGATAGAATGAAAGGCGCCTTCAAAACAAGGGAGTGTTGCAATAGAAAGCTGACATGCAAATCAAATGCCACTATTGAGATCAACTTTAATTTAATTCTACTCCCACAGCTTCATGCTATTGATTTATGTCGCCATCTGTATTCTAGTGTTGTTCACACGGATCAATACAGCTTGTGTTCTCATGCATGGGTTAAATGACACATCTACTGTATAGTTTAGCATTTGGGATATTTAGGGCTGCGAGTCGGTCCTTTTGCCGAGATGCAAGAGCACTTTTACTTCTTTGCTTTGGAAGGCACACATTCTGCGTTCCTTTCTGTGCGGAGGAAGGAAATTAACTCACCCACGGCGGGCAATTGTGCTCACGCAAACTGTTTTGAGGAGCCATTTTTCATTCTTTATGGGGCCATTTCATCGGAATCCCTGTTTGAAAATAGACAAACTCTCACATTAATTTTAGAATTATGACACTGTGGCGTGCAAAAAAGCTGTTCTTTTCGGTTCTCTAGCCTTGTGTTCAGGGTCAGCTTTGCAGCCACGGAGGCAGTTTTGAGAGCAGTTTCTGCCTCTTACGCTGTTAAGATGGAAGAGCAGTTACGGCAACCCATCTCATGGACCATGTCAGGGTTCCCTGTGGCCTTAAAAAGCCTTGAAACGTCCTTAAAAAAATGTCTTACACGTTAAATGGCATTAAAATAACTTTGGATTAAAAAAAAAATACAAATCTTATTCAATTTATTGACAGCACAAGTGGGGAGAATTTAATTATTGCATGTTTTGTTTTCCCTGCGTTTTTTTACAAATCGCACCCTAATTATAAGGATCACAATGAACTCCCGCGATGACCTCTCACTGGCTTCCCAACCCCTAACACTATCTGTCCTGGCAAGCTGTAAAGGTCACACCACTGGCATCCATCCATCCATCCATCCATTTCATTTCATTTATTATTTGTGAGCCCTTCTTCCTCTTCCCAGCTCATTGCTCTCTTTATCTTACTGTATTAAAATGTCACTGTATGATACTGACTGAAAATAATACATTTTCTGCCCTTAAATATGTGTCTGTGTTTCCCGTGGTGGATGTCTGTGTGTGTGTGTGTGTGTGTGTGTGTGTGTGTGGTAGCAGCGAGGTTTCCACGTCTCCTGGGTTCTGCTAATTAAAACATCTCCCGTCTTAATTTCCCTCATATTAACATCACACACAAACATCTCAGCCTTGTCTAACTTGGGTACAACTGCTGTAGTTTGACACAGTTTGTGTGTGCTGTTGCCTGTGCGCCTCTGTGCGTTGTGCCGCGCTTGTGTAATCTCGCCGACATTAGCTCGGTGAGACCAGCTCTCCCACAAAGAGATTTCATGATTACAGGACTAACCCAGATACTTGAAGATGCATGAATAAAATGGCCAGAGTATCAGCCAGCCCGTTTGACATTCTTCCCATCAAATCCCCAAAAGCTGACATTTTCTTGAACTGTTCACTCCCCGATTTGTGTATTTCACAATACCTTGATGCCTGACGAGGCGCGTGCGTCGGCCACGCTTTCAGAAAGTCGTCTACAGATGTCTGATGTTGACGTGCGCGAGCTATGTGTCGCCTCTCAAAGGCTGTTTCTAGTGCGAGGGCCTTCATTAGCCGAAAGCGCTGGCGTCTGGATGTAGCCGTGTCATTAGCACCATGTTCTCTCTCGTCCATCAGCGCTCCTTTATGGCACATTTCACTCCCAACTAGGTCATTCAGGTTTGCTTGGCAGATGGAATAGCCTGAGCAGCGTAGAGACGTGAAGCAGGCAGGTGCGTAATGATGCGCACGCACACAGGCTTTTGTACACAGACCCATAATCACACGTGCTCCTTATTAGTCTTTTCTCCTGAAAGAGACAAGGTTGCATGCACCCTGTCCTTTAGCTTCCTTCCTACAGGCATGTTCCTCTGCTGCGTTCCGGCTGTGTTCTGGTTTCTGTTCCGTCCTCCGCCAGGCGCCATACCACAATGGGCGCGTCTTGCTGCCCGACTTGCAAATTTTATTGTCTCTACAAGTACTTTACAGAACAATTACGTGTCACACTTTTAACTAGTATCTACCTTCCAAGGCTGAATTTCTGGAAACAAACTTCAGATACAGTATTAGGGGACCACTGAGGCCTATATAAAAGCATCCAGAGAGCACCATGTCATGGGACCTTTAATTCTACGCGTGAAAATAGACCTGGCGTGTATCTTCGAGAGCCGATTCGCTCGTGCTTCTGGGATGCGCCGCCACGCGGGTGGTAGAATATCATGCATTGACTTGAATGACCGCTATTGCTCGGGGGGTGGGGGTGCGCGGCGCCTCTGGATAGGGCTGGGTACCGAATTCAATACTTTTTAGGCACCTACCGAATTGCCTCTGAAGTATCGATTATCGGAAAATGCCTCGTCATTCAATACTCAATTTCTATACAAGGAGTAAATCTCATCGGTGTCAGTGAGCCAATCAGCATGCAGCGTGCTTCTACCAAGATCTAATGATGTTTGTTATTGGTTGTCTAATGTTACACGTTGTAGAGACACGCAGGGAAATCTACGTTACGCACAGAGACGGGCTCACATTGTAGGAGCTGAAAAATGAATTCAAAGATTTGTGCCGTAATGTTGGAATGTCTTTTTGTTTTAGAAAATTGGTATCGAAAAAAGTATGGTTTAGGAACTGGTATCAAAGTCACGGTATTGGTATTGGTACCGGTATAAATTTCTTTTCTTTTTTTTTAACGTTTCCCAGCCCTATTTCCGGAACCCAGCGCAGACACGCCCGGTAGGAAATAGGGGTAAGGCGCTCCTGTTTATTGCCTGGTCAGTGTTTCCGCATCTCCTCGGCATCTCTGCAACATTAATGCAGCGAGGGAATGACTGTAGCGACACTTTCTACCTATATACAGTATAGTATGGTTGTGACATCACAAATGGAAGTCCTGATGGCTTTTTTTGAAGGAACCGTTTCTGAATACGGGCTGTGTGCATTTCTCTGTGGATTGAGCGTTTTTGATACTTTCACAATATATTTATATAGTACCTCGACCTGCTTTGTAATGAACAAGGACATGGAAATCTCACGTTTTCCATCATGGGACCTTTAAGCAAAATGGCTGCTGTCCTGCCTTCATACTACAGTATGTCAAACGGGGGAAAAAAGGCAGCCACACATGGACGCACTGTTATTCTTCCCCCCCCCCCCACCCCCCACCCAATCCACTCCGCTGTCAAACTCCCGTACGCAGGCTGTGAAACGCAAACACACATCCGTTGAGACAGGCGTTCTCTTGGGGCGGAGCAGAGTAATCATGCCGCAGCACCTCTGGCAAGGCTAATTAAACCAGCACATCTGTGCCTTATCCCACATCTGGAGCAGGTGGCGGCGTAGCCTGCAGAATCTCCCCCCCTCGCCTTTTAGCCGCCGCTACCTCGTTACCGCACTACTAAACAATGACGACTGCAAGGGCACGCACAGACCTCCTTCTCTGTCTTTAATCTTTTTGTTGTTGTTGTTAATGGCACATGTAGCGCGTGCAACCCGGCCTGCAAGGGCAAAGCGGGGCCCCAAGCTCCCCTGTGCACATCAGCGTTTTCCAGCCAAAAGAAAAATGTTAACTAATTTAACTCACCAGAGAATTAATCATCTCCACACACTTTGCCCGTACAGTTATAAAAGTCTATACTTGATCAACAGCTTTTGGTTGTCTCCGAGACAAAATCTTGAAAACGCCACAAACGCTGCAGCCGCTCCACTCTCCTCCTTCCATCCTTGCCTACTCCCTCCCTTTCCTGGCTTGCCTCTGCTGAATTCTGAGACAAAAGTAAACCCCTCATCCCTTTAAAGACAGATTCAAAGTCTCAGTCGGGCCAGGGGGGGATAAGGTGAAGGTTTATCCAAGCGAAATCAAGTCAGAAAGTGAGAGGGGGTGGTAGGAAACTGACAGTGCTGAGTGTTGAATCGAAGCCAGCACGAACAGCAGGACTCTTCTATTACACCGCTCTCCTGGGCAAACGCACACAAAAAAAAGACTTTATTTGCCTTCATGATTATGATTGTGTAAATAAAAATTGCTTTATTCAAAACCAATAAGGTCATTAACAATAGAGACGGATAAACTTCCTATAATCCTCACTTTTGATGTCTTTAATTCATCCGTAATCTGAATTCACACTTCCCACGATTCCTCCGCGCGCTCCGCATCACACTTTATTATCTCCTTTCTTCGCTCAATCGTTCTGGGACTTTCTATTCAAATTACTTCCTATTCGGGTAATTCTTGGTGACCCTTCCAGCCTTCACAGCCTGTCCCTTAAGGCGCGATGACGTGCCCGTAACAAGGAGCTTATTGCAGCGTTATTGCACGGGCATCTAGAAGGTTCCAGGGGCCTGCAGGGCATGTGTGACGGAGCTGACACGTCCTCGGGACTCGACTGTCACTGTCAGGGAGCCATCGGGTCGGCTCGATGCAGTTGTCAAACGCCGGGGACGAGGGAACGCAGTCAGCGCAAACATTAGGGCGCTTGTTAAAAGATGCATATCGTTTCCCACGCTCGTGCATATGCAAACACACGGCGAGCATGGGAGTGTGGCGGCGTCGGTACATGCACATGCAAAATGAAAACATAATGTCATTCTTGCTGCGGTGTGACAGGACACACACGTATGAAACACACCCACACACCCACACACCACACACACACACACACAACCTGGTGAGTCCTGTGGGAGCCCCTGACAGCTCTGCCCTGAGCTTCCAATCCGTCTCAGGGAGCTCCAAACACCCAGTGCAATTACTCTTTCTGCTGACTGCACCTGCAAAACATAATGGAGAAGGCTACTGGGGCTTTGTCACTTAAGGTAAAGATGTAAAAGAAAAAAAAAAGTGCAGAACTGCTGCACAGGGCTATTGCACCTCAAACAGTGTGTGTGTGTGTGTGTGTGTGTGTGTGTGTGTGTGTGTGTGTGTGTGTGTGTGTGTGTGTGTGTGTGTGTGTGTGTGTGTGTGTGTGTGTGTGTGTGTGTCTGGGGTCACATGTCCCATCTGTGCTTTTTTTTTTTGTTGTGTTTGTATCTGTGTGTTTACTGAAGGACACAGTGTTGGACCAATGAGGAGAAAGTGAATTATGATCCTCCACAATAACTTTTGCATTGAATATCCTGTGACGAATTTGCAAGATTTGAACTCTGCCGACAATTCTGTTGCGATGGCCGCGTCGGGCAGACTGAGAATATCAAATATTCATGCGTTGTTCGTCGTTTGAGTTTGCCAGTAATGGTTCAAGAGCCGGTTTTAATGATGAGAGATTTAATTAAGCTCCGGTGGTGCGACTAGGGCTGACTTCTTGAGACCAGGGGAGCTGGAGCGTCCCCCAGTCTTACTTTAATGACACCGGCGGCAGGCCATTGTCTGTAATGAGGAAATTGACTTGGTTCTTCATTATATGTCTTTTATCTCACTTGTGCCAGGAACTAAGTGAAAGGAAAGGCTCAAAAACGCATGTTAAAACGCTCTATAATGGACTTTTTAAACACTCGCAGGTCAGAGAGTTGAACTCTTCTAGGTGACACTGGCAATTTGTTTCCAGACCATTCATCACGGAGACTCTCCATGATGAATGGTCTGGAAACAAATTGCCAGTGTCGCCATTTAACTTACCTGGCAAGCAATTATAAAGCTCTAGCTTTGAAATAAAGTTGACTTGTTGTGAAATGGCAGATCTCGGGGTTTTCGCTCATCTGGCAACCACGCAGTTTGCTTGGATTCCAGGTACCTAAATTGGGAGGCAAATCTCTCAGTCCCAGAGCAGAGGAGAACCCAGCAATGTGATTTGAAACACGTACGCCTATATTTCAAATTAAACTTGTAGATAGCATTTTTAATGGTCCCATGACATTGTGCTCTTTGGATGCTTTTATATAGGCCTTAGTGGTCCCCTAATAATGTATCTGAAGTATCTTTCCCGAAATTCAGCCTTGGTGCAGAATTACAGCCACTAGAGCCAGTCCCACAATGAGCTTTCCTTAGGATGTGCCATCCCATTTCTGTGTCTGTAGCTTTAAATGCTGTTGAGGAGGAGAGAGGGGGGGCAAGGTGGAGGGTGTGGTTGTGGCCTTGACCAACTGCCACTTTTCTCATTTGAAAGCCATGATGTGTCTCTCTCTCATGGGTGGGCCAAATTCTCTGGGCGGGCAAAGCAGAGAAAGGGGAGGTAACCTTTCTCCTTATGACCTCATAAGGAGAAGATTCCAGATCGGCCCATCTGAGCTTTCATTTTCTCAAAGGCAGAGCAGGATACCCAGGGCTCGGTTTACACCTATCACCATTTCTAGCCACTGGGGGACCATAGGCAGGCTCGGGGAACGCATATTAATGTTAAAAAACCTCATAAAGTGACATTTTCATGCCATGGGACCTTTTAAAACGTGTTTGTTGAGCAAGAGAAGCCAAGGCTTTGATAAAATACAGAGACCATTCATGTCCGTACGATAAATATGAAGCTAGAGCCAGTATGCATTCACTTAGCTTAGCATAAAGACCGGGGGAACCGGCTAGCCTGGCTCTTTCCCCTTGTTGTCTTTATGCTAAGCTAAGCAAACCTTCTCCTTGTTGATATTTGCTGTACAGACATGAGCGTGGTATTAATGTGTTAAAACTCATATCCATGGATATTTGTGCGGACTGGAAGCACGGCACCAATGCAAACAAAGTTCCTTTTGAATTTCAGCTTGATCTCCGCTCCTCTCCCATCCCTCTTTTTTTCTTTTCTTTTTTTAAAGATTATTTTTTGTAGCCTAGAAATCTAGACGCACCCTAGCGCGGCACATGTAATTTGCAGCCAGGGACAGTCTAGCAACTCTCCGTTGGCTTGCGAGCTGGAAAAACCAAATTCTAGTCAGGCCAATCACGTCGTGTATAGAGTCGGTGGGCGGGCTTAATATAAGGACGGTAGAGTTGTGACGGTTCCGCGTGAATTCACTGTTCCTTGAAAACAAAGAAGATGGCTGCTGCTGCTGCCTTTCGAATCGGCTCTCCAGCTCTCATTCTTTTTCACTCCTTATTTCCGTCCTTCTCTGAACTCAGTCCTGAGTTTCATGGATTTGCACAAACCTCGGTAACACATTTCTCCATCCTGTTTTCCTTCCATCAGCTCCTTCCATCCAAAACTCCTTTCTCTCTTCCCTTTCTTTCCTCTTCTCACTCATCCTCTTCCTCCTCCCTCCAGCCCACCTGTAAAAAAATATCTAACTTGCACCATCCCCCCTCCCTCGTTTATATATAAATATATATATATATATATATATATATATATATATAGACCCCTGAAGGCAGACTTAGCTCTCTATCTCCCCGCGCTCTCTCTCATTCCCCTGTCTCTCTCATTCTCTCCATCACTCGTGTGCTAACTTGCACAGAAAAGACACCTGCCGAGACACTCACTCCCCTGTCATTTGTCAACGCTGTCAGCTTGGATGGAAAGAAACGTACATACCTGCCGCCCACTCTCGCTTCTTCATGTCAAATCCCAGCACGCCGGAGTAGGCAGTGCCTCAGCCCGCTGTATCACCTCCGATATCAAGAACTGCCAGACGTACTGAGTCACACACGTACAGTAAGTGATGGAGCGCTGTCACATCACAGTGGAAAGATGTGACCCTCAGCAAGAAAACCCTTCCTAAAATATACATTGAAATCATTAGAAGAGATCCGTAATGACACAACTTGACTTGATAGACATAAACTTACCAACGAATTATACTTTGAAGAATCTTAAGCTCTACAGGCTTTATATTGCAGCAGCTTATTTCTGGCACGCCGTCATATAAGACGACGACGAACTAATCCTTAGAAAGTCAACTCAAGCGCAGCACGTCGCGTCAGATTTGCTTTGCATGTGAAGACCTCTCCGAGCTTTTGTTTGACATAAGCACACGACCGATTTGGATTTCCCCCCCCCCGGTCCACTTTCAGTCACTACATGAGTTCAGACTTTTTGAGATTGAAAATCAATCGCGTGAGGAATTTAGGTTGGAGACTAAAGCAGAAAGTTTACAACACATATGAGTTTCATTAAAGAGCTCTCGGTTCCTTTTTCGAATTCACAACCTCTCAGTTCCGCAAACTTTAACATCGTCACACATCCTTCAGCAAATTCTTTGTGTCTCCCTTTGCTTCATAGTCAAAGAAATGTAACATTTGATTTATATTTTGTTGCTGGGAGCGAGTTCTTCTTCTGAGACCAAACTTAAAATTTGCTCACGGCCGTTTAAGTTCCCCGGCCTTTTGTGAAAAGTTAACACGAATTCCCTCTGACAAGGACAAATATGTGTGTGTCTCAAGTTTCAAAAAAAAAAAAAAAAATAACACTGACTGAAATTGGGTTCTTTTAATGTAGAACAAATAGTAACGCGAGAAGCACTTTCCAGCTCTGGAGCTATACACTTCATTTAACAACCTATAAGAAGCAAAAATAGTGATGACTTAAGTTAAATGATTTCTTCAACGTGGCGTAACCGCTACTCATCACACAGTGATGTTTCCTTTTCACACTGATTGCTTTAACATTGTCACTTGCCTGAAGAAAGGTTGCGGTTCGGTTCTTAACTTTGCCACTGAAGCGTCAGAAGCAATTGCTCCTCGCCATTTGAGGCCCCGCTTTCAAGTCAAATGAGAGAGTTGGGAGCGAGAGGCATTTCACCTATTCCTACTCCGCAAAAGCCACTCCGTATCCATTCCCCAGGATGTTTAACTGCTGCTTAAGTACAGTATTGTTTTGAGGAGCCTGTGATTTATTCAAATATGTGCATTTTACACTGCTTTTACATTTCAGATGGAAGCGTACTTTTTTACTCTACTGAGCCTACTTGACTGATTGAGATTTTACAGTGTGACGACAGATGTAATGCTGGCTGTGTTTTGTTCAGAGGCGACGTTTTTGAGTTATAAAGTAGGGCTGGAACGATATTCTTTTTTTTTTTTTTTTTTATGATACATGGGTGCCGATTCGATTTGTGTTGCGTTTTTCATTCATTTTTCATTCATTGCGCTTCGACAGTAGCGAGCATTGCGACAAAAATTGATTAATAGACTTCTAGAGACAATATATCATGAGGCATTTCTACAAAACCAATTGTTTTCTAAAAGGAACACACATCACATGTCAGTCAGTCAGTCTGACATGTATTTCATTTGTAAAGCGGTACATAACATGTATTTTCTGCCTTTTCTGCTCTCGCAGTTTAGCTGGAAATGGATATGATGTAGTCGCCCTCGGCAGTACTATGTAAAAAGAAAATATTCTGGTGAATCATTGGTAAAAAAAATTCTAGGGCAAAGAATTGATTAAAAAACTTCAAGCAAAGCAACATGTTTGGAAAGGTTCTTTCTCTTGATTCTTGCCTACATTTTTTTCTCAGCTTATACATTTATTTATTAGTCTCAGCACACTTGGTGCTTGGCGAGAGTGTGTTTTTTTAAAAGACGGGTCAGACAGGATAACGGTAAACTATTGACTTGTGTGTTAAGCAACAAAAAAAAAAAAAGCTTGGTTTAGTTTGTCTCTTCCAAAAAACTCATTTCGTATGATGCCTTTTTGTCTCTGAGCAAGCTCCACTGAGGTGGACAGGGGGGGGGTTGGTGGAATTATTCACGAGCTCCTGAATTCATAACTACCCCAATGAGCAATAACCATACCTCAGTTAGCATGGAGAGCTATAACCCATTTGATTTCGTAATTATCGATATTTTGATAGCTACGGAGAAAAAGGTCAAGGAGAGTTTTTTTTTTTTTTGCTCAGTTGGTGAATGTGAAAGCAGGGTGAGTTAAAGGAAGAGGCAACGAGGGAAAGACTGACTCACAGAGACACTCTCCTGCTGAGCGTCTGACAACTGGCTGGCTGATTGGTGATGGAGAGACACACACACACACACACACACACACACACACACACACACACACACACACACACACACACACACACACACACACAATCTTTTCACATGAGGATGCTGTAGAGTACACATGTACCAAACACATGAGAAAAACACTTCCTCAGAACTAGAAGGCCACTTCCCCTGCTGCTCTAACTGTGTGTGTGTGTGTGTGTGTGTGTGTGTGTGTGTGTGTGTGTGTGTGTGTGTGTGTGTGTGTGTGTGTGTGTGTGTGTGTGTGTGTGTGCAGCCATGCTTGTGTGCTTGCATATAGGAGGAGATTTTGCATGTGTGGTGGTGCGTTCATGTGTGTTTTTGGGGGGGCAAAATGACACTATGGACGCAATCTGTGGTGCATTGTGTGTGTGTGCGTGTGTTTCATTATCTTTCTGGCATGTTGCGTTTGTGACACACCACTTCATTTTGCGCACAATTCTGTACAAAATCCAAACTGCTGTGTTTGGAATAACTCAAGTTATGGAATCTTGCAGATGGACACACACACACACACACACACACACACTTTTGACATGAGGACGCTGTAGAGTACACATGTACAAAACACATGACCAAAACACACATACACACTTCCTCAGAACTAGAACACAGTTTCTTACTCGTTAAAACACACACAACCCAATCACAAACGTCACTTCCCTCAACACTACATGCAAACATGAATATCAAAAAATATCCAGCAGATAACACAAATTTAAAAACAGACAGGGGACGTATTTCTTTTTGCATGCCTGCACATTGTATTGTGTTGCAGCAGCTCTATTTTCAATTCGTCAAATCCTTTTTTTTTTTTTTTTTTTTTTTTTTTAATAAAAAACTAAAAAAAAAAAAAAAAAATTTTATTAGTTAAAAATTTTTTTTTTTTTTTTTTTTTTTTTTTTTTTTTTTTTTTTTTAAAAAGATAGAGAGGGATCATTTTGTCCACTTTTGCACCTCTAACCGCTGTCCTAAGGCGACTCATGAGTGACAAAAGGCCAAATCAAGCCTATTAAAGTGGCCATATTATGCTCATTTTCAGGTTCGTAATTGTATTTTGAGGTTGTACCAGAATAGGTTTACATGGTTTAATGTTAAAAACAACACCATCTTTTTCTTGTACTGCACATTTCTGCAGATCCTCTTTCCCCCCTGTGTGTTCAGATCTCTGTTTTAGCTACAGAGCGAGGCATCGCACTTCTATCCCATCTTTGTTGGGAGGCGCACATGCGCAGTAGCTAGGTAAGGATCACATCAGCTAGCTGTTGGTTTCTACAACTTCAGTCAGTACAAGGCAGGATTAGCCGGGAGACTTCTTCTAAACGAGGGCGCACTTCCAACTTTGTGTGGAATACCTGCAGAACAGGGACATGGAAGTAGTTCTTTTGTAGATTATGGTGAACTAGTGTGTGTTGTAGCAGTGTTTGGCCATTCAGAACGAGCTAGCATGCTAGCGCGAGCATGCTACAGTTAGCCCCCTCGTTTCGGCTAGTGACGTAGAAAGCCCTGCAGATTTTGAACAGCTCACCCGGAGACCAAAGGCAGGACACATTCAGAGACCCGTATTTCACTCAAAACAGCATGGATGGTTTTTTCTTTCAAGTTTGTATGCGTGAGAGACAGAAAATAACACCCCAAATCCCAGAAAAGTGATATGGGCACTTTTATGAATGCAAAATAAATCCAATAATATAAAAAAAATATTAAGATCCTTACCATAAATTATTTTTGATTTAAGAGTAAACCCCTACATAAAACCCACAAGCAAAAAAAAAAAAAAACCAGAAGGTAAATGCTAAGCAGCATAACCTGTTTGAATAAATCCAAAACGAAACGCATATGTAAAATCCAAAAAGGAAATTATACACACTTAATAACACGCTGTAAAAACGAATACAAATTACCCCGTGCTCTGTCCTCGGCCTCAATCGCTCCCTCCCATCCCTCCTTCGCCCTGTCATACGCACAGTTCCTGACTCATCAGACACTATTGTCATGCACCCACCACCGGCGGTACACAGGGCTAAATTATTGGCCCCTTTTTAATAAGGCTATGGATTGTTTGAGGAATGGCACCGGCACCGCTGTTGATTATATTGAAAGCCCTGTTGTTTTATATCCTGCGAATGTCAGATTTCTGCTATTTACATCCCTCAACTCCTGCACGCCGGCGAATGGTTATTGATTTTGCCAAAGATGAATGGGAGTTGCCGTGTGGAATTTAAAAACAAAAAAGACAAAAAAGGGGTGAGAGGAGGAGGAGGAGGGGTGGGAGTGGGGGGAGATATTGAGGATTACTTTAAAAAAAGGACAGGAGTTAAAGAACAAACAGTAAAAGATCAGAGATGTAAAGTCGTATCAAACCAGCATTTTGAAGTATGTTTTAAATTCATTGTACAGCCAGAAAAAGTATCAGGGAATGTCCCAAAACCGAGATCCCTGCGACCTCATTCAACTTGGATGAGTTGCGTAGCGCTTTACGCACGAGGCTTTCGGTGCCTCCATTAGGCGTCAATCTTGGGCGGCTCTGTAAACAAAATAGTTCCATATTTGGCTCCTGGCGCAGCTTTTTCAAGCACTTGTCCGACGGACTGGGATTCAGTTCAAGATGTGGCGGGCTGTTTGATGCTGTTGCCATGTTTTTGGCCCGTTGTCTCCATTGAATGACTGCGCCTACGGCTACAATCCATGGTCAAGAGCCAGACTGCAGCTGTGTCTGTTCCAAGCCTTCATCTTATTCTTTTAAAGGAAAGAAATGCGGCCCCCCTCCCCCCCCCTCCCTCCCCTCCCCTCCTCCCCACATATACTCCGTTACACATCAACAATCTGTGATGTTCAAAGCATCCCAGGAGTTATTTTTCAATGAAATGATGCGATGTACTTGCTGTTATGTCTACTTCTTCAATTTATTTATTTTTTTCTTCTTCTTGAGATTCTGCTTTTCCTGCATGTCCCAGAATATCTCCAGGGTCGTGCTCCTTTTTTTCCCAAACACAACACATCTTGTGGCTGCTTTGCAGGTATGCCGAGGTCAAGGATTTAGTGGAGGCACAAGTGGAGATTGTTTAAAATTGAAAGTCCTCGCTTGACGTTGGAAACAGCAAGTTGGCAAAAGAAGTTTGCCACGAGGTCCATTAGTAGCCGTTTCATATCATATCACACACTCTTACTAAGCAGAATTTCCCCCTGGTCGCATGGGAATTTCCATTTTTCTGAGCATTTTCTCATCCTGTGTATCTCTGATTATGTTGTGGTGGATTTCTTTTTCTAGTGCTGCTGAGTTTGTGTTGTAGAACATGTAGAAACAAGCACACTTTGGCTTTATAAACTTTGCACATAATAACAAAGCCTGATGCTAAGCGTTAATCAAACTCCAGTGTAGCTGCACTGAATACAGTTGAATATTGTTTTGACTGGGAAATTGTAATGAGCATGTTAGCGTACATCTTTTGAATGTGACACAAAATGAAACGATTGTGATAACTTATTAATCGTGCAAGTAATTTATTAAGCAAAAATGCCAAACTTCCGCTTGTTCCCACTTACTTAAATATGAGGTTATGCTTTCTCTTCTTTGTCTAATGTGGTTGCGGATTGAATTTCTTTGGAGTTTTGTACTGTCGGGTCACACAAAGCAAGCCATTTCATGACGATATGTTGAGGTCTCGGAAGTTGTCATGCCATTTGTCAGTATTTTCTGACACGTTTCCTGTGTAGTCTGTCATATCCTGGCCCATGAGGCCAATGGCAAAAAGTGGAAATGTATGGAATGCCGTTTTATTCACAATTAAATAAATGAATAAATACATAAATACATTAATAAATACATAAATACATTAATAAATACATAAATAAATGAATAAATACATAAATTCATGAATAAATAAATATGCCGTTGAAATACATCATGAAATAAATAAATGAGGCAATAAATACATAAATAAATACATTTAATTATTTCATGGTACTTTTATTTCCTAATGCCACATTTATTTATTCCTAGAGTCTTTTATTTCATAAGTCCACATTTATTTATTCCAACAGACTTTTATTTCCTAATGCCACATTTATTTATTCCAAGAGACTTTTATTTCCTAATGCCACATGTATTTATTCCAAGAGACTTTTATTTCATAAGTCCACATTTATTTATTCCAAGAGACTTTTATTTCCTAATGCCACATGTATTTATTCCAAGAGACTTTTATTTCCTAACGCCACATTTATTTATTCCAAGAGACTTTTATTTCCTAATGCCACATGTATTTATTCCAAGAGACTTTTATTTCATAAGTCCACATTTATTTATTTCAAGAGACTTTTATTTCCTAATGCCACATTTATTTATTTCAAGAGACTTTTATTTTCCTAATGCCACATT